>NW_009944004.1:5556-25188 GCF_000696875.1 Nestor notabilis
TGAACTCAATGTACAATATATTTGACTTTACAAACTTTAAGCATTGTTCACATGTAAAGGTTGTAGTTGTTGTGTTAAATTGCTGAATCACAAAGATTAAAGATTGCACTTAGCAGAGGGGATGGAAGACCAGAGTTTGTGTCCCGCTGGCAGGTTTAGCATCCAAGCTCATTTAACTTCTTGCCTACTTATATGCTTCAAAGAAAATAAAGCCCAGTCACCTGCACTGCTGGTGTCCTGCTGATCCACCACACCAGCTTTGGAAATTGCAGTTGGTTATTGCTGAATCACAAAGATTAAAGATTGCACTTAGCAGAGGGGATGGAAGACCAGAGTTTGTGTCCCGCTGGCAGGTTTAGCATCCAAGCTCATTTAACTTCTTGCCTACTTATATGCTTCAAAGAAAATAAAGCCCAGTCACCTGCACTGCTGGTGTCCTGCTGATCCACCACACCAGCTTTGGAAATTGCAGTTGGTTCAGGCTCCCTGCAGGTTGCACTGGTTGTAATGAAGCTCTTCCTCATAACTGTGAACACTTCAATGGAAAATAGTCATGGTGATACCCAAGACTTAATTTTCTTGAAGCTCATAGCTGTTTTAAGACTGTTCGTTCTGTAGGCTCTTACATGTTTTGCATGAGATGGTTTAACTCAGCCCAAAGTGATTCTTCACAACTATATGGTTATAAATCTCTAAGCTGGTGATGAATGGGTTCCTTATAACTTTATCTGCTGCATGTGAATAAATTGCATGAGTAAGAAAAATAGCAGGAGAAGGATTATCGAACCTTGTAAATCTGGAATTTAATAGATGGAGGGTTTTTTCCTTAAAGATTGGAACTTTCTGCTATCCAATTGTAAAAGAGTTTTTTACTTTCAGTGACCTGAAGGTATTGAAGTAAGGCAGTGAGCTGCATTTCTCTGTCTTGTAAATGACCTTATGAATGATACACAAGACTTTATACAAACTTAGACTGAAAGCTCATGAAATAATGTAAATTTAAGGGCAAAATAATAGATTTTTTTTTTTAAAGTACAAAATCTATGACATTTTTTAAATTAAGGGAAACAAAGTAAGTTAGGTGGAATATATTTTGTTTGTCTCTTTTGTTTTCAAGGTTTGGCTTGAGCAACAAGTTTGATACAGAATTTCCTTCTGTTCTGACAGGGAAGGTAAGTGTGAGATTAAACTGTTCTTTTCAATGGGAAGATCCAGTGCATCCAGTGGTTTGTGTGTTGTAGATACATGCTCCTGACTGTGCAGTGCAGCACAGGCCAGCCCAGCTCTGAAGCCTGAATGAACTGCCCTGTGTGAACCCGCTGGCTGATGCCCAGTGCCTACACTGTGCTTTGAAAGAAGGAAAATGACTTGCAGGGATTGCCGTCATTGTTACTCTAAACACAGCAGAGCTCCACACGACAGCGTGCTGGTGTTTCATGCAGGCAGTCAACATGCAAGCAAGGCTCATCTCACCTTGCTCGATGGATATCTGGAGTTTGTGCTGCTTCCTCTGTGAATTAAATTATTCCAAATGCCAGACATAATTAAATTATTCCAAATACCAGACATATCTTTTTAATACGGCTGTCAAGCCTTGAGTTTGTATTTAGACAGATCTCTGGGAGAGAGTCCTTACCTGAAGCTTTAGGGAACAAAACATAGTGTTAAATCTACAAACAACGTAGGTTTTTTAGTACCTTTTCAGAAACACAGTAACTTAGTTCTGAAAAGGAGTGACAAGTCTCTTGCTTTCCCTGGAGTCCTGTCATCCTACTAAATTCAAGTTTAATAAAGTGTTAATTTGTAGCTATTAATGAAACCTTTTAACAAAGTTCTCGATTATGGTATTTACATTATTTTCATCATTGTGTTTGGGGTTTTTTAGACTTAAATTTTGAATTATTTTTCTCTTTTGCTGTGTTTTCTATCTTGTGTATCTTTTCCAGAATTTGTGAGGGACAAGTTTATTTGGCTCTTTGATTTCTCTGTGTCACACGACAGAGCTGCTGCCTCTGCTGCCTCTTGCAGGAGCTGTTGAGTCATGGTGACAATAGACAAAAATGGTGTCTCCTGGTTTTGCCAAATCCATCTGGGGTTCTTTGCCTTCCTTTCACCCCAGAGTATCCTGAGTAAAATCCTTGTGTTTGATTTATCCAGCTTTTTTGACATCAGGACAGTTGAAAAGCAGGTTTGGTAAAAGAACTTCTGGCCTTGCTTTAGAATCTCACTGAGCTCAAAGGGAAAAGTCTTACTGATTCCATAACATGAAGGCTGGTGATAACACCGTTTGCATTTCCCTACCTCGCGAGTCTAAGGTTCATTCTTTCCTGCAGATGTCTTTCTGATTATTGAAAAGCCAGAGAAAACATCTTGGAAATAGCAATTTTTATATTCTTTTAGTCAAGTTGTAGTTTATTATGAATTAGCCTGGCAGGAAACATTAAAACTTAATCTGATTATATCATTTCATCTCTTTCCATCTCTGTAAAATATGTTCATGTGCATTTAAAACCCAAAAAAACCCAGCCCTCACTTTTTCATGGGTGCCTGTCACATTTTCCACTTGATTGTCCTCCTCCTGTTAAATAGACAGTGAACAAAAGTTTAATTTATAGCTCAGTTGACTGCTTGGACTTCATTTGGCAGAGAGAGGAAAGAGGAAGTTCTCCTTGGCATTTACCCTTCTTGTTCTATAGATGTAATCAGTGGCAACATAAATCACATGAGCAGGGATTTTCTGTATATAGGTATGCTGCTTCTGTTGAGACTCTTGATATCCCCTTCTCTTTTTCCCATATTGGATTTGAGAAGCTTTCTAAGGAGACCTTGGAAATAAATTAGTTGCCTTTTGCCAGGGGAAAACTCTGCTCAAATGAGGCAGTAAACACATTTTTCCTGCGCCTGCCACATGCTGCCATGAATGACATTAAAAACCACAGTTGTGGGTTTTCTGAGTTTTAATGCTTTCCTGAATTGCAAGAAATAATCTGCTGCTTCCTCTGGTTGTGGCAGTCAATCACCTCCACACTGCTGGAAATGAAAACTCAGTTTTCCAGTTAGGCTTACTTCAAACACCCTCAATACCAGGCGCTGTAGTCAGTTGAAACACCACTTTAAGATCTTCTACTGTTCTTAAAACACAAATTTTAGCTTTTGAATAGCATAGTGGCTGTTTCTATTAACAAGTTGTGATGAAAACGTTTACTATGAGCTTGCGTAAGTGCCCAGCTCTAGTATAAAGCAATGCCATACTTTATTCAGTGGCTGGGTAACAGTAAGTTGAATGGCTTTGTTGTCTGCTGTGAATGGATATTAATAATATAACCCACCTGCTAATGGAGTGTTAAAGATGAAGCCGTTAGGTGGGGTTGATGGAGTTCTCTATGCTGTCCTTTTTAGTAAATACAGAGAAAGATTTGAGTTTTTAAACACTGGATGGAAATTTATCCAATGCACAATAAAAATCCTAAATAGATAAAACTAACTGGCTACACTTTTATCCCAAAAGCACCAATGTTCTGGATTTATGCCTTAGGAATTTAGTGAAGCTTCCTGACCCTCGGTTTGCTCATCTACAGAATGGTGACAGTAAACCTGCTGATTTTCCTCTTTGAAATCTGAAATCTTTCCATCTTCACCCGTCTCCCCTTCCTCTTCTCCCAGTGTTTACAGAGCCTGGATAGTTACTGTAAATCAGCCTCAAGCCAAGGTGCACATAATTACATATTTGAGACATGTTTGCTGCTTTCTGGGGGAGTGGTGGATGTATATATTTGAGGATAAAACATAGACAATAAACCAATAAAGGACAATATCAGTAGGTCCGCTGGATTGACTTCATATTTATCTTGCAGGATGAGCACAAGCTTCAGCTGGTTGATAAATGCTGAGCTTGGCTTTCAAATAGAGCATTCTTTCCAACTGAATAATGAAAGAAAAGATGTGCCTACACTTAATGCAGAGGCAATATTGAACTTTTAATAATGTGATTGGACTTAGGCCTAAATTTAAATTCTGTGTGCTACAGTTTTATAGGATCATTAACACTTTCAAAGCAAGCATTTAAATGCTTTCAATGAACACTCTTCATGGTACATGACACAATAGCACACACTGTCCCAGGTGACAAGAAAATGCTGGAGGTGGTGAACCTTAAGGAAGAAAGTGGAGTTTCCTGCCCTGCTCTTCAAACACTGAGGGTCGCACACAACAATTACTGTGCGGTGCAGGGAAACGTTGGCCATAAAATGTGCTCTTGGTATTGTGATCCCATTGCAGCGTGTGATTGATAGGGTTTGTGATCACCATGATTGCAGGAGAGGGCTCAGGCCTGCTGGGCTTTGCTTGCTCTCTTCCTGTGTTTGTAGAGTCTCTTGCATCCTGTTGTAAAATATTATGACACCCCCTCCTTTCCTTTTATGTTTTTGGGTTGGCTTTTTTCCCCTCTCTTCCTTAAAGACCTGAAAGGAGCTAATGTCTCTTTACAAGGTGTACTGCACAGCCAGGAGCTATGCACTTAATCTCATTCTTTTCAAGACCCAGACAGGAACTCTCCAAAAGACTTTCCAAAATGACTGAAAACTAGACTTTGAGGGAGCTTTCTTTGTGCACGAGATGCTGGTTAATTCTCTGTTTGAAATACATTAGTCACTTCATTATCCTCTCAGTATCTGTAGCCACAAGAAAGGCGAGGTTTAGAATTATGCCAGAAACCCACCAGAATTCTTTGGTGACTCTTTCAATTGGATCCCATTTTATTATTAAATTTAAAAGTTATTTTATTTACAGATATTTTTTGTCATTTGTAACAAAACTGTTAATGAGCTATAAACTGAGAGCAACAAAACTGTGTTTTGCTTCTATTCATCACAGAATGAGCTTATCTTGGTCACTAGTTCCTTTAGTTTCAAATGAAGAGGTGTTATTGAAGTCTTTGTTGTGATTATGTTTCCTAAAGGGAGAAATACATCCAATAGTTTGAGTTAGCCAAAACCATCTTGAGCGATTTCATCCTATGTTGCAGCTAAGAGATTCATCTTTACATGATATATCTGGTGCGTTAGAATCATAGAATGGTTTGGGTTGGAAAGGACCTTAAGATCATCCAGTTCTAACCCCCTGCCATGCACAGGGACACCTCACATTAAACCACATCACCCAAGATTCCATCTAACCTGGCCTTGGACACTGCCAGGGATGGAGCATTCGCAACTTCCTTGGGCAACCCATTCCAGTGCCTCACCACCCTCACAGGAAGAACTTCTTCCTTAGATCTAACCTGAACTTCTCCTGTGTAAGTTTGAATTTTGCATTAGCAGGTAGCAGCAGTGCTTTCATATTACTGAATTAAGGCAAGCATCATCCCAAAGGTTCTGAAATAGAGTTTTTCTGTTTCTTGGTGGCATCCAAAGTTGGTTTCTAGTTGTAGCCATTTGCAGTGCTGTGCCCTACAAGGAGGGGAGTACTTCAACGTTGTTCTTGTAAAGCAGCATCAAACTTAACCTGATGTTACCAGTGACTCCCTTAAAAGTAGCACAGAAACAGGGAATCTCACCATCCATGGGCTTTATTAGGTCCTAAGTTTTTTTTCTGCCTGCTGTGATCTAAGATTCTGACTTCTTTTTAAGTTGGATGTTATCACTGATAAGATTTCTTCATGTTAAACTCTAGATTCTGCAATCCCATTGCTTTGGTAGGTTTGCTCAGCTGTATTTTGGGGTTGGGGTGTGTTGTTGTCAATGTCCAGTATACTTTGTGTCTAACAGGAAAGAAAACATTCCCTTTTCTTAGTGGGATTTGTTGCAAAAATCCTAATGAAGTCAAGAAGAAACCCTACTTATTTTATCTTTGAAATAAGCAGTTAGAATGATTCATGTACAGATTCCAAAAGGCTCGTTAAAGTGCCATTTGTACATTTGTAGATGTCAGGAACATGTAAACTGCCTGAAGAGCTGAGAATGCCACTTTGTCCATGTATGTAATCTCAATGTGTGCTTGTACTGTGCACAACCAACCCACTTGTATGTTACTACGAACTATTCTCCCACACTGAAATGGTTCTTGCTCACATGCATCTGGTATTTGTTATACCCTAAATACAGGAGCTGGCATTGGCAAAGAGATCTATCTGTAAAACCTCTTTCAGATACCTGAAGTACATGCTAGTTTTCCACATTACAACGTGATTTTGGTTTTACTTGGTTCACTGTACATGGGATCTATGTTTCTTTTTGCCATTTTCTTTCTTGCTTGCTTTTTTAAACTGTCAATTGTCACCCACATTTAAATGTTGATGTTCCAGTCAGTCTAAAGAAAATCTTTTCACTTGCTCAATTTGTATATGATAAAAAGATTTACAAGACATTTTCATTAATACTGAGGGGGGAGCCTGGATAGTTGCAAAAGAAATTCTTTCTGTGTACTTATTCCTGCTATAAAATAGTCACAGTGTTAAATTCTGATGTTACATTGCTTACTGTAGGCCTGGCTTGTGTACAGACACAGGTGACCTCTGACTCTATGTGCATGGTGAGCTGAATGGCCAGCAAACATGTATTTATTTACTCCCTTTCCTGCAGTGTTTTAATGAATTTAGGTTGTGAATAGGTGGCAGTAGCAGGATCAGGTCCTCTCCATTTCCTGTCGCATAGTTTTGCTCCTTTGGTGAAAGGAGTCTTTGTCATTGAATTAATGCTTTTGTGGTTGTTGTTGCCCTTGTTTGCAGAATTAAATGCACAGAGTTGGGCCTGCTTGGTTGAAGGGATTATGTAGTAGTTGCACAGCTTTGTACACAGGCTAATTCCAGGGGTCTGTTCTTCAATGTGGCAAGTAGTTAGGGAAGAATCTTTATTTCTTGGTGTCGTGTCTGCCTGGTGAAGTCTGTTGAAGTTGGATCTGATTATTCTGCTTTTGTGCATTCAGACACTGGATTGTATTACAGCTAAGAGTGCCATAGAGCCAATACCACAAATCCATATTGGACTTGTCAGATAGAAGTTATTTAGATTCTGTAGAGAGATGGGGGATTTGGGGTGGGTAAATAGGTGAGTGCTCTCACTCTTTTGTAAGAGACATGCTGCTGTGAGAAAGGAGCTTATTTTTGATCAAAAATGTGAGTTTCTGCTGTGACTCTGCAGTGGTAATAGATAGAAAATATTTTGAGTAAGCTCTGCTGAATATTCCTTAATTTAAATAAGCTGGTTTTAACAGCCAGGCTTCACTCACAGCCCTGTACAAGACGCATTTCTTTGCCTTGACTATAACCCAGTTTATGTCTTTCTAGGCTTCCCTATTTTAGGAAGCAGCCACAAGTGAAGTTCTGGCCTTGTGTCAGTATAGAGCATGTTAGGAATTCATTTATGGACAACAGAGGTCCACCCTCAGTCAGGCACAGTGTAGCTTCTATTGGTGTGAAATTGATTTGGACAACATTAGCCTTTTTTCTATGTGATGTGTTCTTACTACAAAGCTGTGTCCCACTTCTGGTTTAGTTTGGGGCCGCTGTTATCAGGCCAACTGAGTGGTGCAGTAAGTCAGGATGAGGCTGTTCATCATCTAAGCAATGTTCTAATTCAAGTTTTTGCAAAGCATGCACCAAAAATGAAGTTGTTACAGAAAAGTGACTTTTCCTGCTCACTGGTGACCAGTGTTTTAGAGGATGAGGTCATATTGATAATGGCATTATGTTGTATTTATCCTGTAGAGGCAATTATTGAGCAAATATACCTGTAATGGTTTCCCACTGAGGTTCAGCATTTCTGTTGCAGGTTGCCCCAGAAGAATTCAAGACCAGCATCAGTCGTGTGAACGCCTGTTTAAGAAAGAATCTCCCCATCAATGTAAAATGGCTGCTTTGTGGCTGTCTGTGCTGCTGCTGCACGCTGGGCTGTAGCCTGTGGCCTGTCGTCTGTCTTAACAAAAGGGTAAGTGTTTATTGTTCTTATTCATTAGATAACATTAAAGAACACTTAATACTATCATCCCTATTTAAAACCCTTTTTGTCTTGCTTGCATTCAAAAGGCTATTCTGTTTTCCATTCCTTAGAAAATAGAAAAACTATGTTTGTTAATGAAGTAAATGATGCCAAATTACCCACTAATCGTTTTAGGAATAGCTAATCCCATCTCACTGTGAAGAACAGGATAGAGTATATGATAACCTCATTTCCCAGGATTTCTGAAGGTGTAAGAATTGCATTAAATGAGTGCAGAACTGGGCACAGACCCTCACCGGCTGCCTGAGCTGGAGTGCAAGTTACTTTTCCTCTTCCCACACACGGAGCCACAGGCCAGAATAGTTTTAAATCAAAAATCACCTTTTTCATACGCAGTAGATACGAGAACATTTCAGAGCTGTGCTTTCTTTGACATATTTTACTCTGTTCTTTCTATTAAGAACAAAAACAATTTTATTTTCTATTTGGGAAGTTTAAATCCTTCCTTTTTCATTTCCTTATGTATCTTTTCTTTTTTTTCCCCAACAGAAAGTTGGAAACTCTTGTGATCAGGTCCAAAGGAATAATTCTGAAAGTGTTTAAGCACTATGAAGTAAATGTGATCTTATTTACCTCTATGGTTTACATTTAGAATTGATTTGTCACAGCAGTAAAGGTTTAGGAAATACATTAACAGGTACAGTGTAATGCTGTTCTTTGCAGCTACACAGTTTGTAAGTCTTGTAGCCATAAGATCTTACTATCTGCAAATGTAAGTAGTATGTAGGTGCACTGGGGAAATAAAGTCTCACACTTGTCATTTAATTTATAGGAAAAGATCTTAAGTAAAAAGTCATACTTCTGGCTCTATCCTTAATAAAACAAAGCTAAACTGAGGACTAGGCACTGCTTTTCAGTGAAAACAGAGTATTTTGACAAACTTCCCAGCATGCTCAAGAAATTAACAGTTGCATTGACTGGCATTGAGATTTGGTGAAGGAGAACAGTAGAGATTTAATGCACAAAGGGCAGAATATGATAACTTGTGGAACTGCTACTTGGCTGAAGCCTGTAGCACTAAAAGGTTACAGGGCTTTTTAGGTCATTTTAACTGCCTTTATAAACATTCTTACTGGAGAGGAAGATGCTTGATACAGATGGAATATTTTGCAGGTTTAAAGCCATATTTAATATTCTTGTGCTACTGAAAATCTAAATAAATGCCCATGTGATGTTGTAGTGTTAATTCTAAAGGCTACGAATAATATGTACCAAGTAGGAGTAGGGAAGATCATGTTACTTCTGTGGGTATGTTGTGTGTGTGTATATAGAGTGGTTTGATCACTGTCACAAGAATAAGATGGTTCTTAATTTTCTGTTGTGGTGGGTTGGACCCAGCCAGCAACTAAACACCCACCAGCCCCTCGATTACTCACCCTTGTTACCCCCCCCAGGCAGGACTGGGGAGAGAACCAGAACAGCAAAAGTAAGAAAACCTCATGTGTGCAGATGAAGACAGTTTAGTAAGTGAAGGAGAAAACCCAAATGATGAAGAGGCAAAATCACTTGCCACCTATCTCTGGGCAGTGGACTACTCTGGAAAGAATAGCCCATGGTTTTATTGTTACATGGCATAGAATATCTCTTTGGTCAGTGCCATTCAGCAATAGCTAAAACACTGATGTGGTGTCAATGCTGGTTTAGTCCTAAATCTAAACCACAGCACCATAAAGCTGCTGTGAAGAAAATGAGCTCCAGCCCAGCCAGCCTTTGTGCACTTAGCTGGCAACAAACAGCGTTACCGAGATCCCGAGGCTGCAACAGGAAACTAAAACAGTTGTCACAGGAAACAACAGGTACTTTTTAATTCCAAGGATAGCTTTGGCAGTGGAAAAACATACAAAGTGGTGAGTTCTCCACTGCTAAGTCTTTGTTAAGCCTTCTTTAGCAAAGAGGTTGGTGGATGGAATTCTGTGGCATAGCATGCAGGAAGTAGAGTACATCATCACAGTGGTCTTTTTTGACCTTAAAAATGACTGAAACTCCAAAAATCATCTCCTCTCCCACAATTGTGGGAAAGAGCAGAATAGGCACTTTAGTATCCAGGAATTGAAGATACAGACAGTGCTTGTTGTGAGCTGGAGTTCTGTGGTGGTGAGATTTGTTCAGGATTCAGATAACAATTACATGAGCAAAATCTGGGAATCACCTGTATGTAAACTGTGTTGTCAGTAGTCTGTAGCAGGTGGAGAATTTGGCCAAGAGGATGAGGGAGATTCTGTTCTACTAGCTTGGCTGTGGTAGGCAGGAATACCAGTTCAAAAGGATCTCTTACTAAGTAAATGAATTCAGGGGAAGTCAAGTCCTAAGTTAACACAAAACCTGTGTGTTTTTCTGAAGATGGTGGAGTTCAGGAGTGGGGAGCTGAAGCAGCTGGACGTCCATTTATCGTTTCTCTTTTGCTTGGCTCTACTTTTATAAAACTAACTTGCTTTAATCTTAAACCAGCAATGCAATAGGAGGATTCTTCTGGATGAAGCTGGTTTCTGAACTATTTATAATACAGTTTTTACGTACTTTTTTTAGACTAGAAGATCAATTCAGAAGTTATTAGAATGGGAAAATAACAGACTATATCATAAGGTAAGAAAAGTCAGAGTGCTTGGGGTTTCAGCTTTAAGAACAGTAAATTTCATAGTTGGCATGTAGGAATTATACAGTCTTGTTATAATTCCATACTTTCTACTGATCTTAAACCTGTGTCTGAAGTGTTCCAGATCCTCACACTTTGATAGTGGTAATGCATGTTACATTACTTATCAAACCAGAGCTGTGCTAATGCATTAATCCTTTGGTATTTATTTTCTTAGCTGGGTTTGCACTGGAAGCTGAGTAAAAGGAAATGTGAAACCAGCAATATGATGGAATATGTAAGTGTTACTTCTGCTGCTTGTTTGGTGTTCTACATAACTGATTTGATAAAGAAAATCCTTAACTTACTAGTGGTTCACCGTATCTGAAATAGTGTCTCAGAAAAACATGCAGTTGTGTTTGATGTCCACCCGTGATGGCCTCTTTTAGCAGGAGTAGCCATGGCAGATCTGGAGACTTCGAAATTGTCACCACTAAACATGTTTTCCCTTCATAACAACTGTATGTTTGCACTGCAGTACACTTGGGTTTGGGCTGTAATTTGTGATGAGGGAGACCCACTGGGACTGTGTGCACTGGTTTGACTCCCACACTAGTCCATGGTTCTTTAATGCTTACCCACGTTTTCCTCTGGTATTCAAACTGATTTAGAATCAAACTATTTGTGCAGAGATGCTGCATTTTTATAGTATCTTTTTGGTCTGGATTTTTTCCTTTTTTTTGCCAGCTCTGAATCCCATAAAGCTTTAACAAAGACAGTCCATTTAGGAAAGCAGCATTGGAAGTATTGTGGTGGTCCTACTTCTCCCCCATCCAATTTCGTGTATAGCCATGAAGACTGTAGGCTTGAAGAATAGAGATAGTCACCCCAAACAAGTCAGGTGTCCAGAAGCCTTGGATGTCAAACAGACTGAAATCTCTGCTTTGTTCCTCTGGGCAATATCTGCTCCTTAGAGAGCATCTCAGATATGTTTAGTCTCACATGCTCACTAATGTTGCATGGAAATCGTGTTGAAGGTTTGAACTTTTTGGTTACTGTGTTCTGTTCTTGTCTCTTTCAAGGTAATATTAATAGAGTTCTTACCAAAATACCCCATATTTCGACCTGACTGAGGAACATCATTTGGTCTTTCATGTTACCTGTCATTTTCTACCCTTAGTGCCTTGTAGATGATTTTGGAAAGAAGATGGTCTACTTTGCTGTGACTTAATGTTCTTCAGTAGAGTATCTTCCTTGCTATGTTACTTTCTTTTGTTAAGAAGAGAACAATTTGCACATTTTTTTATGTTAAATGAGGCTTCTATGTTGCACTCTGAATTTTTAACATTACCAATAACTGATAGAGTTGCCACTAGGGATCTAACATCAGTGCTGCTTAAACTTGTTCTGAGCATGCTGCCTTATTAATTTCTGTATTTGCTGTCCTCAAACATGCATCCTAATGCTGTGTCATACTCTTATTTCATTCTGAATGTTGCAACCCTAGAAACCCTCAGTAGAAATGTCCAGGTAAGCATCTAGTAGTAATGATTTTAGTATAACCTGCTTGCATAGGACTTGCAATCAACAGCACTGGTTTTGTCCTGCACTTTGCAAAATCATCATCTACATTAGGGGGTTAATTATTTTACCCACTATGGATTTGTAAATAGTTACTCTTTGCATAACGTAAAGTGTGGTATGCCAAGGTTTACAGAATGTAATATAGCTCCTGTTCTATTGCCAACAGTCCAACATGGTTTTACTCATTACCCTTGCTCGTATCCCTCTGATTGTATAGACCCACTCACATGCTGTTTTTATGGTAAAGCCATAAGGAGTTTGTACATAACTATCAGATGTGTAGGGCTCAGTTGCACTTTGTTTAGTAAATGGATGAAAAATGCATAGCATTTCTGTCTTTTATTTCATGTTTTAAAGGATTTCAGGTGGTGGTTGTAGCACCTGAAATAGGAAACTGAAATATTGTTCACCTTTGGAAGAGCTGCATTTGTGGGGTAGATGGTGGCTGCTAAATATCCTAAAGCCCCTTTAAGTTAGGAATATATGGATGTCAAGTTTTGTTTTGTTGATAAGTGAGGAGAAAAAATGTTTCATAATTGGAGACCTTCATTACTAAGGAGAAACATTTGGAGCAGCCAAATCAAAGCTGAGGTAACACTTTTGATGTTTTTGTAGCCCTGATAGTACTTCAGCATTTGAGTGACATGGCTTCCTTTCCAGTGGAAATAGATGTTATCTAAATCATAGTAGTTGCCCATCAAATATGCTGATGGGAGGAAGTGGATCAGTTGGAAGGGTTCATGCATATGTTTTGGTATTCAGGCACAGTTTGAAGAGCTGTAAATGCCTTGTGGAATTCACAAGTATTTTTGGATTCTTCCCTGTTTGCCTGATCTCAGGCAGGGAAGTAATTGTAGAAGAGCTTCCTGTGATGGTTGGCCTAAGCAAGACCACTTGGTAATAGTAAGGAAATGACAACTGATGCAAGTTCCCTCCCTTTCCTAACTAGAAATAAGAAATCAGACAAAACCCAGCAGATGACAGAGTATCTGCACATTGTGATGAGTATCTTCACAAATGTCCAGGCTTTTCTTTGCGGCAGCTTGACTCCTCACTACATTGTCCCAAGTTGCTTTATAGTTTCAGGGTTACTTGGGATTTCCTCTGAATGTATTTGCAACTTCCCAGTATGCAATACTGTATTAAAATTCAGTATTTGTAAGACCATTGCATTCTAATGACTGTCACAGGGCAGACTTTGTGTGCACAGTGTTTACAGGAGGCCAGTTTTATGCAATTGTTACTTCAAATCAAATCCTGTGCTGTTCTTACTGTGCAGCTGTCAGGCTCCAGTGCCTACAGTAGCTTCCAGTCACAGACTGATGCTTCAGATTCTGCAATCTGTACACTTGCTGCAGAGGTTTCATTTGACTGGCAGGTTGGTGACAACTGTGTAATTGCATTTGTAACAGAATGAATAAAAAGCTGTTGTTTGAATTTACCAGTAGCTACACCTCACAACTCAGATTTCTATCTCAGAACCAAGCAGCATTCTCTCCAGTTTTTTTCAGGATGAGTGTTAACTGGAAGCAGAGAAAATGCTTAATGGCAGGAAAATGCCATGTAAACCAAAACTGAAAGAGCACACCCAGGTCTCTGTATTTCCCTTAGAAAAAGCTTCTGGAGTAAGTGAAGGGAGGTTAGTTTCATTAGTGGAACAATGGGAGTTTCTTACTGTTATGCCAGAACTTTGTTATTTTCTTTTTGTGTGTGAGAAACTCAAGAATTCTCAGCAGGTTCTTTATGTGACTGTATTTCAAAATGTTCTTTTCCAACTGAGACACCAGGCAAGCAGAATGAGAGCTCTAGTGGTTGCCAGTGGTGAATGCTGAGTGGTCTTCAGTCTCGCTGCTAAGAGATCCCCTTCAGTTGGTGCTGACTTCACCATATTCAGTTCAGAATTCCTCAGCCTGACTTGTCTTGTTTCTGTGAAGCGCTGTGCCAAGCTGAGGGAATACCGTGAGCTACAGGAGCCCCTGGTCCCTCTGGGCTGTGCCCTGGCTGCCCAGTGCTGTGATATGACCAGAGACCCAAGGCAGGACAAGGTGGTGGCTCCGCTTTCCCACCCACATCCCTTCAACGCTGTCCCATGGGCCTGGCCATGTCCTGCTCTGCCCACAGCAGGTTGCTGTCCCTGGGTCTCTCCAGGGCACCACAAGGTGCTTAAGCACAGAATGTTAGTTTTTAAAGTTTACATTTCAAATATGTAAATTCTATACATTTTACTTTGTCCTTAATTGTTAACTGTATAGTCTTCAAACCATGAAAGGGTCTCTTCTTTGTGTTTTAACAGACATGTAAATATGTGGTCATAAAGCAACTGGTAAAGAATATGAGAGCTGAAACTGCCACTTACAGTAAGCTCCATGTTTTAGTAAGTATATAAATTTGCATTAAAATGCAAATCCAGCACACAGTATTATATCTGCATCTGAAAGACACAGGTTCCATAGCTCATTTAAAGAGGAAGGCAGCTGTAAGTACTGCTGTGAACTGTGCACTTCTGCTCTGCCTACAGGTTCCTTTTTGCCTGGGCTATCCTCTGCTTTGAACAATCAGCAGGTAATTCTATCTCACAAGACAGAAAAGCTCATTGTTGACCATAAGAAGTCAGCATGAATTGGTAAATGTCTTTACGAAGGATACTTTTTCATTGGAGAAAGAATTTGTGGCAACATAACAGAGATTAATGTTAGCAAAGTATAATGGAAGTGGTAAAGAAAGTGCCTTGACTGGTTCCAGCAAAAGAGAACACATTGTGCAGGGAGTAAGGAGGAAAAGGGAACTAGTAACTATCAGTAGTGTGAGTTTGCAGTGGATTTTTAAAAGCAGTCACTGTCTGCCAAATCGATGTTTCATTTTTCATATAAAAATGCTGACACTAACTTTCCTTTCTGGATTTAGGAAATATTTGGGTTTGTATCTAGTAAGTTTTGTATCTAACGAGTACTGAAGTATTAAAGAACACTGGCAGAGCATCAAAGCTCCTACCTGCTGATTGCCCACCTGCACCTGTGAACTTGTTTTACCATAGGAGGGAAAAAAAGCGTTCCAGGACATGCATAGACAAGTCTAGGAAGTGGGTTCAGCTATAGATGGGTGGCTTTAAAACAGAAAACTCTTTTACTGAATCCCATGTGGTCTTGATAAATTAAAGTTCTTACGGTTTCCTTGATAGGTACAAAACTCCACATGCAAACCCATAAATATGTTTATGATTGTCCCACTATGACAGTTCACTATGTTTACTTGTCAACACGCTGCCATTGGAGCAATAAAAATGTCAAACTATTACTATTCATTGTATATTATTTATCATTTTAGTAAGAAATGTTATGTGATTCTTCTGCCTTTTTTGTTCTCTGCTTTTGGTGTTCTTACGGTCTTAAAACATTACTTGTACTGCTTCAGAAAAGTGGTTTTGTTTAAGCTGTATGCAACTTTGTTCACTACATTTTAATCTTGTTTACAAGTAAACAGCCACTTTTGTAATAGGACCTCACCCTCGGACCACATCTTGAGAGTTTTCTCTTTTTCTTTTCTTCCCTTTTTTTAAATGAAAATAAAACTCTGAGCTCGCTTTCTACAACTCTCTTCACTGGCTTGTGCCATTACAAGAAGCTGGAAGTCAGATGTGCTTAATCACTTTGAGACATTTTTCTTTAATTAAATTTCAAGATGAAAACCTTTGAACAGTGCAGTGTGTTTATGGGAATAAATGGTCTTCTGCGTCTCTCCCTGTAGCTACACCTGGAATAGCAACAGGATTGGGTTCTCTTGCAGTGAGACACGTTCCGGACAGGACCAGGTCAGGTGCTTGTGTTGGGACTTTAAGGAATTGGCTGGTTTAAAGCTTAGGAAGGTTTTCCAAAAAAGGCAGCTGCCAAGTGATCATCATACCTAACCTTGCAGATCGGTCGGCTGAGTTACAGACCTGGTGTTGCAAGGCCTTCTCCTAGGAGTCTCCTCTCTGAAAACCAGAGGGTTTTCTCCTACCCTGTTGTACCTCGAGAGCAGCCTAACCTGAGTGTGGGTCATGTGTGAGTGGAATAAATCTTTGGCTTTTATAGGGGATTGTGAAGGTAGGACAATGTGGCCTTTTGTGTGTATTAACAGGCTGGCTTTGTGGCTGTGACAGCAGGTCTGAAAATGAAAGCCTGTGGCTCATCCCTGAGGGAAGCCTAACTGCATTCCCGAAATGGGCTCATGCAATGTTTTGTGTTGAGAGTTGGTGCGCTCAGTTGTTTTGGACAAACACAGGAGCATCTGGGTGGACTGTGCTGTTAAAGCACTTAACTGTTACTGAGCATTGTTTGAAACATTTAGAGAATGTTACTGTGGTGTTGAGCCAAATATAGGGAACATTGGGCCGAGTCATGAAGTTAATGCCCTGTCAGGGTTTATGAGCTGTAATTGTCTAGACTACTAGCAAAGGGCCATTTTAAGAATATTTGGGATTTGGCTCTGGCTTATACTATTGGAAGGCACTTTTAGAACTGTTTGGAAGTGAAGCTAACTATAACGTCTGTGCCAGTGTATTATAATGCTCTGTCTGTCATGTCAGTATTGTTCTACAGCTTAAAGAGTTGAAGTGTTCTAGCCGAGTTTAATTTTCTAGTTCATCTTTGAGAGACATAAAATCTTTAGACTTCATTTGTTAGATAAATGAAATGTTAGTCACCTCTCAAAAGCAAAGTTCTCTGTTTCTGATCATCCTACATACATTTGTTTGCACTTATTCCTGTTTGAATGAATTTTCTTTGAATAGGATTGACCAGAAACAATCGGCTATTCCAGATGATGGCTTAGGCAAAGGCACCAGGTATATCCATGTGGATAGTTCCCTCTTTTCTGTGAAAATAGTATGATCCATTAAATTTAAAGGATCACATCTGTCTCCTTAATGGCTGTACTGTAGTTCTGATTTACAACCTTTCTGTGATAAACTGGGGACTTTTCAGTCACTTCTAGTTTGTATGAGCTCCCAACACTCTCCGAACTGATCCCATCAGTCCAGACTCATCATTTGACTTTGTACTGTTGAATGTCTCAGTACTTACGTTACGGTGGCCCTCCCGATCCTCCAACTCCTTGTACATGTGCTCCCATTCCTCCTGTAAAATAAATCTTTGTCACTGACTGATTGAATCTGCAGAGCTTACAAAAATGCTTTTACTAAATGATTAGCTCCATTCTACTGATGAAACTGCTTCTACTTTTCTAAAAGCCCTTTTTCTTAGTTCCTTATCTGATATAATTGTTTCTATTATTTCTCCATCCAGCTGAACCAGTATTTTCCTTGTTGTAGTTTATCTGGACTCTTAATTTGGGTCTGGGCTAAATGACCGAACCTTCTATAATCACTGGGTCTGTTTAGAGGATTCTCCTTTTAAAACTTTTAATTTCACGTTCTTTATATAAACTGTATGAGCCGTAGTAGCCTTCTTTTTGAACAGTAAGTTAAGATTTCTGCAGGAGACATGTACATATCTGAGTTCACTGGTAACAAATGAGATTTCTGCTAGGAAAAACCCCAACATTTTAAGAACACTGGGTCACATGGGATATCTAAAATTGTAATAAAATTGGAAGGAAGAATTGCAGTAGTTCTCATACTAAAAAGAATTTGAAATTAAAAGGCATATATTAAACAAAAGTTAATGACTGATCTTTGGTGTAAATTATGTAAATGAAAATTACTGGTTCTCCAGACAAATATCTACAAGGATATCCTTGGACATTGATGACAATGAAGTGTCTGAATAGGGCAACAGAATTAAGGAGTTCTCATTTTGGCAGGACTGTAGACAATGCACTATAACATGCCTACTGGTTGCAATGGGTACCTGCTCTGAGATGCTTTGAAGCTGTATGACTCGCAGAATATAGTCTGTTAGGATTTACTGTAAAAAGAGCCCTAAGGCTGGGTGTATAAAATGGCTCAGAGTACCCAGATAATAATGGGAATGGCTGGGAAAACCACAGGGATATGGTACAGCTCAGCAGCCCATGGGCTGAATTCCACACTCGTTTCCTACATACCTGCATTAGGTACATATGTATTAATTGTATTACCATACACTTAATCCTTCATCAAAGATTATTTTCACCTTAAAATGACATTCTATTAGACAGTGAAATCCATGGCCCCAGAGGGTCAGTGCACATCTTAATCTGAGATGAAGTGCAAAGCTGTAAACTGAAAACTAAGAAGCCACTTGTCCTAACTGCTGTTTTGAGCCAAGTGCAAGTAAGTTCCTTTCAAAACTAACAATTCCTATTGGGTTTCACTTTTTTCTAGACGATTCTCAAGTGTTTGTAAGGTTCAAGTGCTGGTTTGGGACCATCTAGGAAAAACCCCCAACAACTGCTGTAAAATCTGTTGTTGGCCACTGCTGAGGCTCTTCATAGGAGTGTGGTTTTTCCAACTCTCTGTAAATTCATTTGAAACCACCAGCAGTGTATAACCAGGGGATCACAGTTGTCCAGTTCCTATTCCAATTGCTTCAGTGAGCATTTGTTCAGCACTTCTTCCCACCTGGAGCAGAAAGCCGGGGTCACTGAGGAGGAATGGATCATAGCCACCCTTGAACCACAAAGAGAAGACACTTCTGAGGTAACTGATACAGTATTTTTTGAGTGCATTGAAAAGGTAACTTGCTTTATGGTTCTTTGTACTTTTTGGTAGCACTGAATAGTGCTGAAAATCACATTGCTCCAAGTTCCCATTTACTACTGATGGAACTGAGAGCTTTGAAACTCTGAGAGGGTGATACTGGTACAGCTGCTCTAAAGCAGAAGCTACCAGATGGCTTCAAGTTGCAGAGTAAGTATCAGGTGCTACATCTTCAGGGTGTAAAGTGTGAAATTCACTTTGGAGCTGGGAAGCCAGACATGGGATGTGTAAATCCCTCCCAGAGAGTACTGAGCTCTCGGTGTCACCACCTGTTTTGTGAATACTGCTGTATTGACAGAACAGCTGCTGGGACTTGTGAAATGAACACAAACAGCACTACTTGCCTACAGTCACTTCCCAAAACCTCCTTGGGAATTGTGCTGGACTCCTCGTGCCCTTCGGGGAGCTCCTACCAGGATGCCCATGAGCCACAACGGCTCTTCTTGCTCTGCTCTCCACGTTGAGCTGATCTGAGCGGCTGAAGCTCTCTGGAGTTTCAGTGGTACCAGATTCGTTGTGAAAAGTTTAAATCTTTATTGTTTTAGAGTGACATCCACATTGCCAGATGGTGCTGTTGTGAAGCGCAGGGGCTTGGCTCTGCTTGGGAAGCAGCTGATAACCCGCGCCTGAGGTGCGTGTCGAGTCCTGCACGGGCCGTGGCTGCGGATCTTGTCGGGTTTATGAGGTAAAGATGAAAAGACTGACCCATCTGGCGGCGGTGACGGTGAATCCCGCTGGGCCCTCGGGACCAGGCTCGGTTTGAAGGGGACACGGAAATCTGCCTCTTCAGCGGGGCAGCGCCTGGT
>NW_009944005.1:0-13468 GCF_000696875.1 Nestor notabilis
TGTAGTGATAGGACAAGAGGGAATGGCTTTACGCTGAAAGTAGATTTAGATTAGGTATTAGGAATAAGTTCTTCACTGTGAGGGTGCTGGGGCACTGCTCAGACACTGGCACAGGTTGCCCAGAGAAGCTGTGGCTGCCCCATCCCTGGGAGTGTTCAAGGCCAGGTTGGACGGGGCTTGGGGCAAAGTGTCCCTGCCCGTGGCAGGGGGTTGGAACTGGATGAGCTTTAGGATTCCTTCCAACCCAAACCAGTCTGTGATTCTGTGATTAATCTTAAATATGTCCTGTGCTTGGCACCAGGATGGGCCCACAGGCACCAAGGGGTCCTGCGTCACCACCACTGCCACCAAGCAGGTGCAGAGGCGTCGGAACCCCTCATGCAGCTGGGTGGCCCATCTCACTCGTCCCATGCCACCACTGCACAGTGCCTGTCTTTGCCATACCCCTCCTAGCCCTCAGGGGCTTCCCACCCCGCTGTGGTGCCCGTGCTTGTGGAGCTTGGCAGCGTTCATTTTTTTCTCCTGAGATGATGGGAGTGTTTCCAAAAGTACTGTCTGCTGCTGAAAGTGCAGCAGTGACACTGCAATATGGGTCATACCTGAATTGGGGCCTAATAGGTCAGCCCTGACAGTTGCCAGAGAAGCATCTCACCATGTTCTCTACATTTTCTGCTTTGACATTAAGGCCAGAGAGGCCCTTGTTATGGAGACAAGGCTCCAGCACTCTTCTGCCAGCAGTGACACTGCAAATGTTCTCCTTGGAGGTTGAACACCGCCTTGGAAGTTAGGCAGGTCACCACCCAGGGTGGGCAGTGGGGCTGGGTACATCCCAGTGAAGAGGATGTTTGTGGCTCTCATGCTAGTTTTCACAGCTTTTCCTCCAGGGAGTTCTTTGTGGCATTCCAAGGAGTAAGGTAATTTTCCATTAATCATCTTGAGAAGGCTCTGCAGAGCAGAGTTCTTCCCCTTCAGAATCCTAAGATGGTGGATATTGCTGGCCTTTTTCTGTGTCTTCAGTCAGATACAGGATACTGGTCAGAGGAAATGGTACCAGCCATGGGTACCAGATGACGTCAGGCTTTGCGTTAACTATTGCCATATTTAACCGTATCACTCTCATGGTAACAGAATAATGTCTCCAAGCTAGCTTTTGGCAGAACAGCTGGTCTAGAGCTCATCCTGAACAAGAGAGATGTTACACTGACAAGCAAAGGAAATAACTGTCAGCAATTTGTACTAATTGTGGATTTTCCTGTGTCTGAAGATTGTCATTGATAACTGACCAGCTCAATAGTTGTGATGCTCATGTCTCATCACAAAAAATATCCCTGCTCCAACACCCCAGCAGACACTGTTTGACCTTTGTTGATGCGACGGGCTCAATTTTTTTAAGTGTTTCCAAGGTGGACCATGGCAGGAAGATACTGGAAACACCCACTGTCCCAGCACACAATAGTCTGTCCTACCAGCCACGCCTCTTACTGCAAACACTGCTGTGTTTTTTTTCCTTTAGACAATTTTCTCTTCTTGCTTGACCTGTAAAACTTGCATTCCTCTCTTGATACATCCCATTCTCTTCAGAAATGACACAGTAGCTGTGTTCAAAAGCAGTCCATCCCAGTATTGTAAACTCCAACCTGTCATCTCCAAGACACTAAAGAATTGAACGCTCCACAAGCTGAGGGAGGCAGCAGGGAAATCCATGCCTTTTATTTCTGCAAAGGAAATGTGAGCTTATAGGTGTAATAGGTGGGCACGAGCACCCCTTTGGGAAATATGGGGGGGATGCTCAGGTGCCTGCCACCTCTGCAGCCAACCCCACTGATCTACTCCGCTGAGCCCAACATTTAGTGAGAGCTTTAGCCCACCCTTGGGCTTTGATATTGTAAATCAAAACAATTCAAGTGTTTACTGTTTGCTGGGGAAAAGAAAAAAATAAAGCCAGTAATGTAAACTGGATTGAAATCTGACTTATCAAACTATGATTTAGATCTGTGTGTGGTCCTCCTTTCCTCCTTCCCTCCCCACCCAACTAGTAACGCAATGACTTGCTCCAAATGCAGCCGGCAGCAGTCCTGCAAACAATTGTGTGATTACGTGTGGGAGGGACACCAAAGTCATAGTAAAAAATACTACTTCCAAAGAAGTGCTAGTAGGAATAGGAGTACTATGTATGATAGGTATATCCAAAATCATCAGTGTAAGTTGTCATACAATACATAATCCCCAGTAAAAAAATCCCTCCCAATTTTTTAGTATTTAGGGGCTCCTGGAAACTATTTTTATTTAAGCAGTATAACCAAAGACCAGTCACTCAAATCTCTATGTTACTTCACTAGTCTTATAGTTTAGATCATGTCAAACTTGCCCTGTCCCAAAAGGCAAGAGATCTGGCTGGCAGCTGCTGCCCATTAACAGTGAAACCATATCACCAAGTAAGGCTTTGGAAACACATCCAAATGGTTGGCTGAAAAACTGTGATTTAGCTCTTCCCAAATCAGTTCGAATTAATCTCACCTGTTGTTCCTGATAACAACTCTTTTTATTTACTTTCTGCAAAATGAAAGAAGATTTTAATGACAAGCAACTGGTGGGGCAGGTTTCCCAGCCATGGCATCAGGCATGCTTTGAGTATAATAGGCAAGCTTGTAGTTTCATGTATCGATTCAGCATGTGAATACTCTTACTCCTATTGGCCTTGTTGCTTGCATGAAGATATTCCGTGTCTAAGAAAACCAGGAAAAATGGTTAATGAACTGTAAAATTTGATTCCCTGTTTTCCAGCTTGTTAATACCTCTAATGCATGAAAAAACCCTACAAAACAGGAACTGTTTCCAGCTCTGATCAGTTCATTATTTTCAAAATTAGATGGCATTGTAGGTGAAAACTGCCTTCTCTGAGCAGATTGTGGAAGATGCATCTCCTGACAGATTTTCTGTAAGTAGCAAAATACATAACAGAGACTAGAAGCTGGTGTCATAAGGTATTTGACAACTCTGTGTATTTATTTTTTGGGTGGGGAGGGAAGGAGGGAAGCAGAACCACACACAAATCTAAACCATACTTTCAGAAGTCAAATGTCATAACTGACATTATTTTTTCTAGCAAACAATAATTACTTGAATTGCTTTGATTTACAGGTATGTACAGTTTCTTAGTTCTGGGAAAGTTTTGTAACTTATAATGGTATCACACCTAATTGTGTTTAGAAGAGTCTTTTTACAAAGTCCTTTTACAAAGATTTATGGATGTAGCATGAGCTTTAGTGGCATAAGGCTAAGCCCATGCACACATCTTTGTAAAGGCAAAGCCAATAATAGTGTACTGCTTTTTAGGTAACTTTCCAGGAATTTACAGCCTCATTTGCATTAACTTTCATCAAAGCCACTGGCAGTTTATTTCTTTTTAAATAATGGCTTCACATGACATTTAAAAAAAAAAAATAGGTGCACATTAATTCTTTTTAGTTTTAATTTCAAAAGATTATCCACTTACTTCTATATTCCACAGATGCAAAAGGTCACTCAATAAACCAAGCATTAGAAAGTGTGGTTTCTCTATCATTTATGCTTTAACTTAGGAAATTCACAAAGCCTTCAGCAACTAGCCAGACACCCAGTTTCAACCAGAATACACCCAGCTTTACTGTATTGCAGGGCAATGGTTCCTAAAGGTCATTGTCAGCATACTTGAAAGCCTGAACCCAGAAATTATGCCGGGGGAAGATTTACATGATCCTGGAAGCCACACACAGAAAAAACCAAAACCTTAAAACTAACTAAATAAATCAATAAAAAGAAGGACCTGTTATTGTCTTCTCCCACAGACAAAAGATAAAAGATAGATTGTGCAATGTATTCTGGAAGTTAACTGTATTCTTGTGGAAAAAGAAGGACATGCATGTTAGTCAGAAGGGGCTATTACAACAGCACAGACTCAATTAATTAAAGAAAATTTGATAGTGCTTGGTGAGGTGGCTAATGTTCCATCACTTGTTACTTTAACAAACTGTTACTGGTAACCACACTCTTAAGTGAAAAATAATCACAGAAAGGCACAGAGACATTAATCATTACAATGAAGCCATTAATGCAAAACAAAATGCGTATTTTCCATTTGAAGAAATTACACTTAAGTGAAAAATCACTGCACATTCACTATTCTGTGTGTCCTTCAGCTAATTTGCCTCTTAAAATTTTTGCCTTCAGACTTGCCCTTTAAGGCAAACACTATGCCCTTATGCCATTTTCCTAGTTACATTTTAACACAGCAAATGGTCCACCTTGTCCTCTAGTTAATTCACGAACTCTGTATAAACCACAAACAAATCAGCTTCAGTACTATACGGTTTCTGCTGTTAGCACAGACAGTGGAGATACACCAACAATAAATTCTATTTGTGACTGATTTTCCCAGACCAAACACAGCTACACCAATGTCACGGCAATTGCAGAAAGTATCCAGACAGGCATTTTCTGCAGGAACGTGCACTGTGCCACAAATCTTGTAACCTGCACTTGACAAATCATTAAGCATCAGTTTGGGAAAGGCTGTACTTTCACTGCATCGCTTGTTATGCAAAAGCAGCTGTAACTGCAGCCTGGCCTGCACTGTGGTAGCAACCTCCAACTCTCAGATGTCACATGCAAGGATAAAGAAACACGTAGATGGCCCATATCTCTCAGCAGGCAGAGCTGCATCTCCCTTATCTGCAGCACCACACCATGACCTCTCTATCTCTTCATAACCTGTCTCACAAGGTGGGGTCTGTCTGGAGCTGGGCAGGGTGCTGGTGCAAGTGCTCAGGCAGCAGGGATAGGCTGGGTTGCATAGCCACTATACTATTGTGCTGTAGTGGCTTTTCCTTCTCCCACCCCTCCAAGCTCCCAACAGATACTTGGGATATCGCTTTCAAAGAAAAGAAACCTGAGAGACCTGCGTGGTGTTCATTTGACTCAGGCATTGTTTATCAGCAGCACAGGAGAAGGTCTTCCCGTTTTCTAGTAAAGACGTCCTATAGCAGAGACAGCCTCTGACCATCAGAGCCCCTGAAGCCACAAACAGGAGACTGCACAGGGAAAATAGGGTACAGCTGGACTCTCAATGTTACTGCTAGCCCAAACATCACCAGCCTGTTCAGAGTCAGCAGTCAGAAAGAAGGGGAAAGTATCATGGAGGTGATTTATTGCTCCTCTCTCATGTAGAAGGCAGAGCTGAACACAAGAGATCCCACATGGATTAGACAGCTTGACCGGGGCCACAACAAAGACAGAGCACAAGATGGTTTATGGCATGTCCTCAAGAACTGCTTTCCCTTTGGAGCCTTCTGCACTGTAGAGCAAGATGCTTTTCCTGAACCCCTCTTCAAGCTTTGTTTCCTGCCTGTAGACTTCGGGAGGGAATAGGGCTGGCTGACCACCTCTTCACAGAATGCTGCTGGCTTGCTTCCTTACAGAAGGGCCTTTACTGGTGCCACAGCAACTTCACCAAAGTTATTCTTCATTTACAGCAATGTGAGAAAATAAATGCCTTTTATTCTTTACAAGAAAATGTGCTTAAAGTCCTTTTTAGATTTGTTGTTTATGTATCTAAAGCCATTATTTAAAATGGGAATAGGATCAGGCCTAAAATAAAGGCTAGTCTGTGCATATATCCATTTTATGTTATTGAGGCAACATCACGTTAATTATTGTATAAAATCTTGTCATTTTAGTCACATATGTTTTTATTGCCACTACTGAGTAGCAAAGACTAAATATTGTTAGAATAGTATTTGCTTTGCCATTTACATATGTTCTTAATTTTCCCCCCTAGTTGACAGCTGACGTATTATTATTCAGGATAGAGATGAGATATTAAATCTCATCATAGTGAAGAAAGAAGGTGCATATAAGGAAGATAAGTTACAGTCTTGTGTCTGAGAAGTGTATCTTAGTGAGACTCAGAAAAATCTGGTACTGCTTTTACCTTTGCTACATTTGCCATGCAAGTCTGCAGACCCTTTGTTAGAGAGAAAATACCTTCTAATCGTACAGCAGACTTGTGAGATACAGGCAGTTTCTTGTGAGATACAGGCAATTGTTGGCATTCAGATTCTCTCAAAGGGTGATGGGGAGCAAATAAAGTCAGTGTAGGACTAGGAATCAGGAGATTATTCCTGACTGACTTTGGAACCACTTCAGGTGTGATGACAGTGACTAATAGGAAATAAGCTAGTGAAATGCAGGATTTGATTACATGGTTCAGAAGGTACTACAGTTTTCTGTACAGACAACAAGACTCCACAATACAGCTGAGTTCAGAGATCCCATGCAGGAACCAGACCCACTAGTCTGCAAATCAAAGTGGTACAGCTGCCCATGCCTAAGCTGGCAAGTTGGGGTGAAGGCTAGTGGCTGAATTACCCTTCTTGAGTTCAAGCTACCACCTGCGAATGGCACTTGGCTAGGTTGTGGTGAGATACCAGCTCTTTGGTGCTAGCTGCAGGATTTCCAGTGTTGCTCAGTGGAGAGTCACACAAATGTGCATCAGGAGTAGTTTGCACATGAGAGAAGGTTCCCATGGAGGAGCATGGGAACACACCACCTACAAGGAAAGCTCTAGATGTAAGAATGATCAGTGGCACAGGAAAAAGGAGAGATCAGGTTTTGGAAGTATCTTTCAAATAAAAGAAGAAAAGAGCATCTCCCAGGCTGCACCTGCCCTATTTCATCTCCCTCCTTTGAGTGATACCATTCTTCCCTGCTCTGGCTTTAGGTGACATGGGATCTCTCCTATCATCCCTCTCTCACCCTTCTTGGTGGTGGCTTACCACTGTGTTCCATATCTTTTCATGCTGGACCTCCCCCGACAAGGTACCTTTCCCTCCTCTTCCTTCTCTTTGCAAGTGCCGGAGGACTTTCTTCACTTCTATCAAAGGATACAGTCCTTTAGATTAGGAAAACCTGCTTCTGTGCCCAAGTGCATCATTTGGAATCTGTGGCTGATGCAGCTCTTGAATATTCAGTTCTAAACTGCAGCAAATTTGTAATACTGGAGACCAGCTGAGGCTGTCAGGCAGGCAGGCAAAGCGATAAAGAAAAGGAGAGAAAGAAAAGTGTTTCAGATCTCTACCTTTCCCCCACGTTAGCTGGACACAAAGTGGTTGTGAGTGGGAAGCTGCCTAGGTGCAACCATTCTCCTGTTCCCTGTCTTGGTCAGAGCACAGCAGTGAAGAACTCATGTCTGCCTGCATGGATCTGCCTGGAGGTATCCCGTGTCTCCCCTTGTCATGCAGCACTGCTGAACAAAGCAATAGATGCAGCCCTTCCTGTTTACTCCTCTGGGCGTGGTGCATCAACTGCTCCTGGCCCTAATATTAGAAAAACAATTAGGGTTGGGCCACAGGATGTGTAGCTACTCTCTTGTGCTTGGTCAGTTGGATGTTTTACAAGTATTTCCTACAGCACCGCTCCAGTTCTGCTCATAACTGATACTGCAATCTCCCTGTTTGGGTGCAAGAACACTGGATTGAAACTCAGGATTAGCCTGTCCTGAAAATACACAGCTAGAGACAAAAGGTTTCACAAAAGATTGCCATTCTAAATTAAAACTCCTAGGGATGACTGCTGTTTTACTTTTATGTACAAACTGATTAAACAGTCCATGTTGTGTAGCCCTGTGGAAACAGTAAAGAGATCTAATGAAGCCAAAGAGGAACCATTTCAAAGTAGGATGGCTCAAAAGTGAGCCCTCACTGCTAGAATCCCTGTGTTCATAGTGAATTTTTGAACAGCTGTATTTTTGAACACTGTTGTACTTTCCACATAGTTTAGATAACATACATTTGGCAAGTCTTACCTTCTCTAAAACTATGGATAGCTTAAGGGATGAACAGTTCCAATGTATTGATTATAATTTAATAAGCATACTTACTTGCAGTGTAATTGATGGGCAGATGAAGTTGCCAAGCCATTATCCACCATATTTGAGATGCTGTGGCAATCTGGTGAAGTTCCCACTGACTGGAAAAGGGAAGCACAGCCCACATCTTTACAAAGGGAAGAAAGAAACACCCAGGGAACTACAGGCCAGTCAGTCTCACCTCGCTGACTAGCAAGATCATGGAGCAGATTCTCCTGGAAACTCTGTAAGGCACATGGACAATAAGGAGGTGATTGGTGACAGCCAACATGGATTCACTAAGGGCAAATCATGCCTGACAAATTTGGTCGCCCTCTATGACGGGGTGACAGTGTTGGTGGATAAGGGAAGAGCAACTGATGACATCGACTTGGACTTGTGGAAAGCATTTGGTACTGTCCCAGAAGATGTCCTTGTCTCTAAACTGGAAAGACATGGATTGCACAGATGGTCTACTTAGTGGATAAAGAACTGGGTGGATGGTCACACTCAAAGAGTTGTGGTCAATGGCTCAATGTCCAAGTGGAGACCAGTGGTGAGTGGTGTTACTCAGGGGTCAGTGTTGGACTGGCACTGTTTAACGTCTTTGTCAGCAACAGTAGGATTGAGTGCACCCTCAGCGAGTTTGGTAATGACATCAAGCTATGTGCTGTGGTTGACACACTGGAGGGACCTTGACAGGCTCAAGAGGTGAGACTGTGCAAACCTCATGAAGTTCAACAAGGCCAAGTGCAAGGTCCTGCACCTGTGTTGGAGCAATCCCAAGCACAAAAACAGGCTGGGCAGAGACTCATCCAAGAAGGACTTGGGGTTGTTGACTGATGGGAAGATCAACATGAGCCAACAATGTGCACTTGCAGCCCAGAAAGCCACCCATATCCTGGGGGCTGATCAGAAGGAGTTTGACCAGCAGGTACAGGGAGGTGATTCTCCCCCTCTACTCTGCTTTCCTGAGACCCCACCTGCAGTACTGTGTCCAGCACTGGTGCCTCTGACACAAGTGGGAGGTGGACCTGTTGGAGTGAGTCCAGAGGAGGCCACAAAGATGACCAGAGGGCCAGAGCACCTCTGCTACGGAGACAGGCTGAGGGAGCTGGGGCTGTTCAGCCTGGAGAAGAGAAGGCTCCAGGAAGACCTTAGAGTAGCCTTCCAGTACCTAAAGGGGCCTACGAAAAATCTGGAGAGGGACTTTTTCTCAGAGCAGGTAGTGATAGGACAAGGGAAAATGGTTTTAATCTCAAAGAGGGGAAGTTTAGATTAGATATTAGGAAGAAATTCTTCACTGTGAGGGTCATGAGGTACTGGAACAGGCTGCCCAGAGAAGCTGTGGCTGGCCCAATCCCGGCAGTGGTTAAGTTGGACGGGGCTTGGAGCAACATGGTCTAGTGGAAGGTGTCCCTGCCCATGGCAGGGGTTTTGGAAATAGATGATCTTTAAGGTCCCTTCCCACCCAAACCCACCCAAAGTTCTATGTCTCTGTGATTTGAACGAGTAAGAATTGCTCAGAGAGATCCTGGTATTTGTTTTGGTTTGGTTGCTAATTTATTTTTCTTTTGGTCATTCAAGGTAAACAAGATACATTTTTAATAACTATATCCTAATGCAAGTACAGAAGAGTGCATTCGTTTCTAGAAAAGCTTGTGCTATCAATGTAATATTTATTAACTTGCAATATTGGGATATAACAATATGAAAAACTTAATAAATTATTAAGATTTACAGTCAAAACCAGAGTATGGCTATACTGAGTTTTGAGGTGAATTTTACTATGCTTCATAGCATAACTGAGTCTTTATTGTGCCAACTTTTGCTGTATAAAGACAGTCAGATAATCCCATACCCCGAGGGCCAGATCTCTTTGTACTTGCTTCACTTTAAAATCCATGAAATAACACTGAATTTACACAGGGTTACACAGAGTTGCAAAGTTAAGCATGTGCAGGATAATGCCCTAAAAATTTACTGTAAGATAGACAGCACTGTAAAGATTTGCAATAAATGAGTGTGCCAGATGAGGCCTGATCTCAAACATTAAAATGTAATTTTCTATTTTAGTGAATTTTTATTGAAGCTTTAATGGAGAAGTGCATCCTGAGCAGGCATCTAAATGAAAAGTCATTATCTAAAAAGTCAAAAAACTTTTCCAGTTATAAGAAATGCCATAGAAAGAAAATTAAATGCAAAGATAAAAGGAAGTTAAAAAGAATAGCTAAGCAGGATGACTGAGTATGAGTTTTGCAAATTCCTCCAAAAGATACACAGGAATCTTAAAAATATTTAGGAATTTAAAAAATATGTAGGCATTTTTCAGTTTTCAGGCAAATAGATTTCTCCTAAGTTATCCTCATTAAGAACATTTCAGCAAGAGGAGCAAAGATGCTGGAATTGCATAGTAATTTCAGAGATGCTTGAAATTTGCAGTACAAAACCAGTCTCTCTGGGACACACAGTGAACAGATGTTCAGAGGCAGTCTTCTGCTTGGAGTACTTATAAATCAAAGCCATATGACAAATGTTATAGCTGCTGATGTTCGCAAGAAGGACAGATTCTCTTTTGTGGATTTTTTTCATGTCAGCTCTAGCAATCCTTGATGAGCTTATAGATTTGGAAAAATCCTACTATCTTATCCTGAGAGAACTCATCAGAGTTATGCAAATGGGAAGTAATTTAGCTATCAGAATTCCTAATTAAAAAAAAAAAAAAAAGAAAGAAAGAGTTTCTGAAATGAGGTTTTCCCACATTCCTCTCTTGTCTGGATACTTGGGGTTGAAGGGGCAGCACAGGCTGTCCCCAGTGAGAGCATTATTTTAGTTTGTCTCTACCTTCACAACACAAGCAGAAAGCCTTAGTCAAAAAGGTTGTTCTTTTCCAAAGACTTGAAGGCATTGGTGTCACCTTTTACTTGAAGTCACTCAAGCCAGGGCACAGTGATCTCATAACATCATTACTGAAACTTTTTTTTTTTATCCTTGGTAGATCCATCTTTTTCTTTTCTTGCTTTCTGCAGTCCAGTGATTACTGATGGAAGAGAATCAGTCTATTGATCTCTCTTTCCTTTCCCAAGTTCTGCCCTGTAAGCTGGGCATTGCTCAAATTCAAGAAATGCTTGCAGCTTCTCCTGACCATCTGTAAAATTTAGCATCACATAAACCAGAGCGAAAAAGCACTATAGCTGCCATAGCAGCTATTACCCAAATCTTGTGCTATAAGGTAAATTATAACTGAAAAAAATCTTTGGAGGAAGAAATTAGCATCCAGTTGGTAAGGCAGCTATATTAAACCAGATACCAATCTCAGCAGCACCAGAATTAATTAGGAGTAATTGCAGTCTACTTCTGCACTGAAGATAGTAATCTGTTTCTGATTATGTATCTTCTTATCTTTATGTTTGAGCCTTTAAGATTATGATCGTATTTTTAAATGTTGCTTTGGTTGATAACTGAAGATGGTATCTGAGGAAAGACACCATTTGTATTAGGACAATTCTAGATAAAACATCATACCCAACAATAAATATTGAGATTTAAAAAATAAAGTGTCCCAAAGTTAGCAAATGTCATAAATAAGGTAGCCTACACAATGTTATTTCTGTCCTGTTATGGGAACAAAGGCTGACAAATGAAATGTAAAAATGAATTATTTAATATTCAGCTATATTTGCTAAATAATGATGGAATGTAGTAGATACCTGCTATTTAGTAGACTGTGTAAAAATATGCATAGACACAGAGATGCACTTTCTACATGATTAAAAGATCATGAGAAAACATTTCACAATAAGGTTGTAAAGAAGCGGTGAAAGTGTAAATCATGGTAACTTGTCTTTTAAACCAGAACTCTTCTCCACAAGGTTGAAGGATGGAGTTGGTAAAGGGCAAAAGCTTGCAGCATGCCTGCTCTCACAAATCTCCAGAGTGCTGTAGTAAGTTCAGCAAGCTGCTCCTAAGTAGTCTGCTCTGGCTTTTAAGGACATGGTAATTTTTTACTAATGTTTCTAAATATAGCTTACTTGTACTTCCACAATGCTAAAATACCAGCAAGAAAAAAGAAAATGATCTTTTCTTTTGCAAATCTGTGCAAATTTAAATAACTATGTCGCCAGTGAAGTAAGAATAAGGCCCACTGTCACCGCAGTGAATTCTGTTCTGTAATTGAATCAGTGTATGTGGATCTCAGCTCTGAAATTAGATGAAAAGCAAAGACTGTTGTACTCATGTATAGCCATGCTAACCGTATTGGTCTCCTCATGATACAGATCAACATACTGCTGTAAGTCACAGATTGGTCTGTAATGAAATACCTCACAGTAAAGAACATCTTATGTTAAAGAAAGGGGAATATAGATGGGCGAAAAAGCTCAGCTGCTCCATTTTTCAATACTGCTCAAGACATTAATTGCAGAAAATGAGGTATCTAAAAATATCTGAATATTGATTTCCTCACAGGGCTGATGTTATCAGTTACACTCATTTCTCTCTAGTGTATGTTTGCCCGGTTCTGTTGATCTTTTACTTCTGCTGCTTCACAGCAGAAGCTGAGGATGTTGCTGTCTCCTAGTATTAGTTGGTAAACAGATGCTTTTCAAAGCAACAGCTGCACTTCCACAAAAAACTTTAATTTTCTTTTGCAATTTTACAATGCGATAAAGCAGCCGGAATGCTTTGGAGATAAAGGAGCTCATGAATAATTCACTTGACACCTTTAACTGAAGTATGGCTGTCTTCATTAAACAAAAATGCCTCCTATCAAGGGCAGCGAGAGGGTTTTGGGAGGAAGGCAAAGTTGTTTCCACTTGAGACCCCAGATAATGACAGTTGGTGGCAAGGTGGAAATCAACGTTAATATCATCTTGCAACTTTTTATCATTACCCTTTAAATCATTTCAATAAAATAATCACTGGAAAATAATGCAAAGGTAAAAAACTTCACCAAGTATGTAGGTTATAAATGCTTATAGAGTCCCATGGGGATTTTTCCATGGGTGCAGTGGTCCTTGGCTTCGGTCTCAGTTCTGGCAATGGAAACTGGCTCAGTACTCTCAGATTGGGTGACTTCAGACATAACGATGTCAGCCCTGCTCCCACCGTAGGATGTGTGCTTCAACGCCAGAGAATGTCACTTACCTGTTATCCATCTTAGATGCAGTGCTGCAGGTGTTTCATGTCCTGTTGTTCACTGGCCTGCTTTAAGTGTACAAGTTTGCCTCGCAGAAACGATGGCAAGGGTGTTTACTGTTGTTGGTGTGATGCTTTCTCCCTATAGCTACAGGATGGCCCTGGGGCTGGGAGGAAGGAGAAGTGGGTTTGAAGTAGCTGGGTAGCCTTCCTTCAGGGTGTATCACAGAATGGCTGCAGTGGGATATCAGAGGACTACAGAGCAGCCAAACATTTTGTTGAGAGATAAGACAGACATCAAACGTGTAAAGTGATGAGGAAACAGCCTACTCTTGCTGAAAGCGATACGGATGTGGGACATGGGTCCAGAAGTCTGAAGGTGAAAATAAGCATTTGCAGAATCGTTACTGAAAATCTGTTTTTGTAACATGTTGGTTTTGATTCAACTAA
>NW_009944006.1:0-31717 GCF_000696875.1 Nestor notabilis
GGAGGGAGGGAAGGAGGGAGGGAGGAGGTTTCAACAATTCTGACAGCAGTCTGAGCTGCTTAGAGAAATCACCATCTGAAAAGGAAAAAGAGAATATAGCACAGGCAAGACAGGCAAAGGAGGGTGTTAACTACAATAAATACAGTTTATCATATGGTTATATAAATTTATTACAGGGATAACAGAATATATATTTAGTATAAATATCTATAAATGTATATCTAGAAGCATAAATATAAATCTCTCTATATAAACTCAGAGATTCTCTCACCTTCCATTGTCACCACATTCCCTACCAAATCCATATCTAACAATAGCACTGTCTCCTGTTCGACTACTCAAAATCTGCTTAGAGTGAATTTTCTACTATTCCATGTGATTTTTTATCTAACTCTCTTACCTGTGTTAATACATTCATCATTTTCTCTTTATGCTGTCATCCCTGTTTTATTGTCACTCTCACCAGCACATTGTTTGCATCCATCCCCTGGTGTTTTTATGCAGTGCCCTGTCACGGCAGGAAAAATACATGGTTTGTTATTCATTCTTTCTATAGCTTGTTGAGCTCTTCCATATTGCCTTTTTAGGCTCTCACATTTCAGTGTCCTTCTATTAATAAATCCTAACATTAGAATCAATTCAAATAGAGGGGGGAAAAATCCAAACCTGTAATTTTTTTGTCTCTTCTTACAAACAAACAAATTTTTGTGCAATAAAACCTCAATCATAATCAGTATTTCAGAAGCTAAAGTTTGTAACATCACTTTTGCAGTTTTACTCTTCTGTTAGCAGGGGTGAGAAATGAAGACAGGCTGTTAGAAAGGTGTTAAACTAATTAAGCTCTCTGGCCTGTAAATAGTACACTATATTGCGTGTATTTTACTTCATTTCCTTCAGTTATTACCTTTCCAGTGATCTCTACAGTGTCTTGCTGTTTCAGAGCAAGATGCATTTATAAGGAACATCTACAAGTAAACATTAGCAAATTTAATTCATAAATATTGGATGAGGTCTTCTTGACCATCAGCTGTGGTCATACATTCTTCATCATACAGGCACAGTATTTAGTGATTGATAAGTCCTTATTGGCTGGCTCCTAGAAAGTGCAGTCTCTGCTACAAAAAAGATGCACGTGGTGGAATGCCACCTGTGGGATCTTTAGGAACATGATATGAGATTTGTTCAGAGATAACTAGTGAGGTAGTTAGCAAGCAAGAAAGAAAACTATGAAAGAAAAAGAAGAAATTAATGAATGAATAAATTAACCTCTTCTTCAGTTAGTGTATCTATTTTTTTTTTTATTCAAATTTACTGGTCTAATGCATTGCCATGTGTATAGTGTGTAGTGCTGAACACATTCATGTCAATATGAATTTTGCCATTAAATGTAGTGAAAATTAAATGCAGCTTACAGGTTGGTGGGGTTTGCATTGTTGGGTTTCGGTTTTTTCTCTTGTGGAATTTGAAATATTTAGTTTTCATCAGTACATCTTGATCTATCCACTTTTGCTCCTGAAACCTGAAGGCTGTTTTTCAGGACAAAAAGAATTATAAAACTGAATGATTACTTTCAAAACCAAGTTTTTGTTTTAGTTTCATAAAAATTAATGATTTTTTCTTTTTTCAGGAAGTAATTCACCCAAAGAATGGAAATGTTTGGTACACCTTATTCTTGAAAGTCGGTAGTCATATTATCAATATTCCAAAAGATAGTATCCTTATAAATAATACATTAATTTTAAAAGTCTAGGGTTTGGGGATTTTTTAAATCATGATAGCATAAAATAGTTTCAATTTTCTACTGAGGTGAATAAATGCTAGGAAAAAAAGTAGACTTCTGCTATGTGCTATTTTTCTGAAGGTCTAGGGTCAGATTCGAAGGGAGATGAATAATAATCCAGGTAATGCAAATATATTAACAATGCCGATGTGGTTGTCATGTACGTTCTACAAAGCATATGCCAAAGAAAAATGCTGGCACACGCTGTGTTGAAATATCAGCTTAGTTAAAGGATTCATGATGAACCATTTGTCTTTTACCCTTACCTCACCAGTTCTGCCAGCAGCTCTCCATCTGCCAAAATGAAAAAGGGACAGCTGCCAAACGGATGGATTTCAAAGCGGGATTTTTTTGTTTGTTTCAGTTTTACTCTCTCCCATCTTTGAGATTTTTTTCCCCTAGAAAATGCAGCCTGTTGGATAATAAGATGAGTTAATCAGGAAAGCTGTTAGCTTTGAAAGCTCTGTTTAGGCTGACTTTTCTCTGAGTCTTTTCATAGAAACGGATGGAAGACCTGCAGCCATCACTGGCTTCCTCTAAAACAAGAATCTCTGTATCCAAAGCAAATTCAAGCCAGAAAATATGCAGTAGGCAGAAAATGCCCTCAAATTTTCCTGTGCCAAAACTTTTAAGGACTGTGTGGTCAAAAAGTGGTGGGTCAGGAGCGCTGGCTCTCTGCATACCTTTGTATAGCATCTGCAAATTTGGCAAGATTAAGAGCCTATCTGCAAGTTAGAATATGTTTTACTTCCATGTGCTGTGTTGAAGGGATGAGGAAAAGTCTTCTCTTCCCAGTAGCACAGGACAAATTTGCTGATTTGGTAGGTAATCGGACCTCCTGACCTAACAGTGTCCCAAATCCATAGTTTTAATATAGAGGTAGAGTGTTTTAGCTCAGCAGGCACATGGGAGAGGCAACCATGGAACAGTGTAAATTGATGTCAACTGCCTGAACTTTCACTAGCCATACATAAAGGTTGGACCATTCTATCAATCAGATTGGATGGTTTTCATTCTGGATACAGGGGAAAACAAGGCAAAACAGAGCAGGCTGTCCCATACAGCACATGCACATCATGTGGAAATTTTGCTACCATGGTGGTAAGTGCCAAGTCCTCTTATACCTTTAAAAAGGATAAAGGTACAGAAAGAGCGGCTGAGGAAGTTGCGGACTTTTTACTTAGGACTGAATTTTCTAGAAACAAATGCTGGATGAACCAAAAATGAAGAAAGTGTTCTTGTGTGACTGCAGCCTGGTGCTCAGTCCCACAGCTGCAGTACATCTCCTCTCCTGGCTCCTTCTGCACCCTGCACAAAGCCGGTGTGCTCCCTTATCTTGTGTGTCTATGGCCTGTCTTCTTCCAGCTCCACAGCAGGCCTTCCTGATTTTAGAAACCAATTGCTTCCTCTTTGTAACATCCTTCTATAGAGAATATTCCATATTGCTAAAACAATAGCAAGTGGAATGTCTAAGACTGAGATCCTTGATTCAGAATCCTAAGATTGAGATGCACCTTGAATATTGACAAAAATTTTGCATGTGGGAGGCTCTGGGTCTCAGATTTTATGACACAGTAAAGTATTTTTCATCATTAAACTCTTTTTCAGCTCCTCTCTTAGTTTTACGTCCTGGTGGCTTATGTCCTCACTCTGTAGGAATTTACACCTGTGCCTACCAAATAGCATTCTCAAGTAACAATGCTGAATGTCCAAATTGATGAACAGACCTGTTGCGACCCAAGGAAGAGATGGGGTATAAAGACACCAGTGACTTGAAGCCAAGGTTTGTTATAATACCTGGTTGAAAAGCCCAGCCGGTACTCTTGATGAGAGGAAGACTGCGCTGTAAAGTCACTTCTCAAACTAGATGTTGAGGTACCCATATGGCAGAGCAGCTGTAACTCAAATTCACAGCAAAACACTGTGTAATGAAAAGTAGTAATTTTGTTTCTCGTGGAATTACTTGCTTTCCTTCTATAAGGCTGGCTGCAGCATTATACTTGCTAGTGAAATATTTGGTATAAATGGAATATTTGAGTAGGACGGGCAACACTACTGATGAATCTCAAAACTAAAATTGGTCCCCCTCCCATGCAAGCTGGCTTACACAAGGGTCATATAGAAATGCAAATTCCTATGGAGAATGTTGATCTCAACGATAAAGAATAAAAAAATTAATTAGTTTTTATACTGCACTCTAGGGAAGACATTTAGACTTAATCTTGCAAATAAACTTGTAATGCCTCACTGTTATTGTCACAAAAGTTTGAGCTATGGCTCATAAAGGCATCCAGAATACCTTTACAAGGCATACAGTCCCCAAGCTATTTACTGCTCACACTACAAGCCTTTTGTCCATTCTCCCGTAAACAAAATGGAAGATCCAGAGTTGCCGGCTGTTCAACATGTAATGGCAGGGTTGCTTTTTTTATAGTTCACCTACCATACTCATGTGCAATTGAATGTGTCTCCCATATACTGCTCTTGCCAATTCGATCTCCAGTAATTATCTTGTTCTAGTACTCCATTCAGAGTACCTGCCAATAAAGAGATATTTGCAGGTGGTAGCTACAAAGCAATGCTTCTCTCTCCTCTCTGAAGGCACCCTGCAGTGGCAGCTGGAACATGATGGTGCTGAAGTTGTTCACATAGAAGGCCATGACACAGACCAGAACAACAAAAATGCTGCCTCTGTTTAACCTAGTCCAGATGACAGCTGTGCTTTCTTTTGCCCCTTATTTTGAAGTGGAGGGTGCTGCCTTCAACAAAGTAATTTCAAGCTACATGCTGATTAAGTTAGTTTTTTCCCTTGGTTTTCACTTTTTTCTTATTTTAAAGTTCCATTTAAATGCAAGGGGTTTTGGGTGCAGGAGTTTTCAGATTATGTTTTAGCCAGGAAGTGAGTGTGTGACTGTTACTAACCATTGAAATGACTCCAGAATCAAGCAGTTCCACTGCTGGTAATCATCACAAGCTCATGGAACACAGAGACTGGAAGGGACTGCAGGAGGCCTCCCATCAAACCTACTGCTCAAAGCAGGGTCACCTTGAATGTCAGATCATCAGGACTTTATCCAGTCTGGTCTTTAAAATCCCCAAGGATGGAGACTGCAAACCCTTCTGCTGCTGCTGGCATGTACTCATGGTGAAAATGTTCTCTACATGAAGTCCAAATGCCTCTTTTTCCAATTTACTGTCTCTCATCCTCTCAGTACACATCACTGGAAGAAGCATGGCCCTCTTTTCAGTAACCTCCCAGCAGGGCTGGCAGGCTGCTGTCAGCCCCCCTGAAACCAACAGTTCTCTGGGCTGCACAAGCCCAGTTCCCTCAATCTCTGCTCATCAGGCAAGTCTTCCAGCCCTGACTATCTTGGTGGCCCTCCACTGAACTTGCTGAAGGTTATCAATATTGTAATAGTATTAGGGGCCCAAAACTGGATGCAGAATTGTGTATGTGGTTAAGCAATTTGCAAAGTAAAGGGAGATAATAATCTAATGGCTTTCCTTGTGTTAATACAGCCCAGGATGCTGTTGATCTTTTTTGCTGCCAGAGGATACCCCAGCTCATGTTCAGCCTACTGTCTACCAACATCTCCTGTGCCTTTCCATCAGAGCAGCTCCCCAACCAGGCAGACCCCAACCTGAATCAGTGCAAGGGGTTACTCTGTCTCACATGAAGGACTTGGCGTTTGCCCTTGCCAAATTTTATGAGGTTCCTCTTCCATTTCTTGCAGGGATACTGCAAAGCCCCCAGCATCTGTCACCAATAAACACTAACCTCAGGGAAGGAGATGGCCTCTTCTGTGGCCTGCAGCTAAAGAATTACTGTTCTCAGAAATACAGGAACACTAATTCATCCTTCTTGATCTCCAACAAAGCCTTTAGGCTCTGGTTCCAATAGTTCTCCTTACCACAGCTAGGCAATCTCCTTTGAAAGTTGAGGGACCTAAGTAATCAAAAGGCAACAATTATTGGTTAGCTGCAAGTTAACAGGCTTTAAAATCATATCTTTTATACTGGACAAGATAAGTAAGAAAATTTTTAGAAGTCATTTTTCTCTCTCTTCTGAAGCTTGTACCCACCACTTGTGATGTTTGCAGTTGTTTTTTGTGGTTTGTTTTGTTTGTTTGTTTTTCTTGTAACACAATAGTAAAAAAATGTAAACAGAAAAAGTTATCAAAGAATATTTTTCCCCCAAAATGTGTGAAATGTCTAGAATTCTGATGATAAGTTAAGGAGTTTAATAGTATAGACATTAGTGACATATTGGTCTTGAGTAACATAGCCAACCCAAAAACCTGCTTTAACACCTTCTTTTGAATATTTTTATGGCTGTGCTTATCCTTACCCATTGGATTCCACCCAGTGTGGCAAGAGCTTAAACCAGTGTCAGCAAGGTACTTCATAATCAATTCCTTTGGAAAATCACATAGGTCTGTTCTGTTCCATACAGAAAATAGAAGTAATATTAGATGTAATTAAAAGAGGACTAATCTGGGGAGGGGAGGAGGCTGCTGAACTAACAAGTTCTTACGTTAGTTCTCCCAGGCTTTCTATCTCCTGGACTTGTTTAAGGAGAGGGAGTACTATGACCACACAGAGCTTTTTATACCTGCAGTGTCTGACCCAGCCCAAGCAGCAGTGAAAATGTCTGCTCACAAACCTATCTATCTCAAGCAAGGTTAGTACCAAAGCAGCCTAAAGTGGCATTAACTAAGAGCTTAAAGAGTCAAAACAGGTAAAGTGAAACGGGACCAGCCCAACCTTTCTGGTTCCTGCCTGTCCCAGGGGTGAATGATCATTTCTCATCCATCAGACCCTGTAGAGGTTTGTGGTTAACTCTTTGCAGATGCAACTTCACAGGGGCTGTTTGTGTTAAAGTGGCCTCTCATGGAGACATGTAATTCCTATCGACTTCTTCCTCTTGTTTGGCCAGAGGCTGCTTTTGACCTTTGCAGGCTTTGAAATTTGATTCATTTTGTATTAGAAAATATCCAGTCCTCTGGGGGGTGAATAAAAGGTCTTTGAAGTCACCAACTAGGGCTCCCGAAGTGCTTTTCTGAAGGAAGTAAAGGTGTCTGCTGCCTGCCATTTCAGTCTCCTTACCTGTTTCCCATGGAAGCACCAAGCAGCACAACCAGCCCAGCTCTGCCCGCTTGGGTGGAAAAAGAGGTCCAGGGAAGAACTTGCTACTGACCTTGTCTGCTTCTCCTCTAGGCATAAAACAGTCAACAGCAAGGGCTATTCATGATGATGTGTTGGAAAGTTGAGGAGAAAGAGGTGGCACAGCAGAATCAAGACAGGGACAGGGCAATGACACTGCCACAGAGACAATACTTAAACATGACTGTCTTTCCACCCCCAAACACAATGGAAGTGCAATGACTATGAAAATTGCTTGTAACCACACTGTGTTGACAGCTGGAAGCAGTATCAACAATAGAAACAGTATTTTGCTTCCTGGGAAAAACGATTCATTCACCCTTTATCCTCAGAGACAACTTTTCTGCAAAATCCGTTCATATGCCAATATAAAATCTGGTCTTAAAAGCTGTGTTGTTGCAACACTCTCTGCCTAATGCATGCAACACTTCTCCATTGTAACTGACTGACTCCCAACCTTCTCCCAAGTAACTGTTTCTGTCTTCTCTGGACAAGAAAGCACTTTATGTGCAGCATTTTTACCTCTTTCACAGCACTGGAAAAAAGTCTTAATAGCAATCTCAGCAATATTAGCTGACATTCAAGGCTGACGTTTGTACAGTTTCAAGTCAGAGCATGTTAGAGAGTGCTAAAGTGATAACATCCTAATGGAGTCACAAGGAGGCAAAAAGATGAACTTTCCATCATGCATAAAACCATGGGTTTACATCATGAGCTGAATGTTTGCTAGTTTTAAAAATATTTTTCATTCTTAGCTTTTTACTGTATAGAACACAGCATGTTGCTCAAAGCAAAATGGAAAAAGGAAGCATTGATTGGAGCACAGGAACTAAATAACAATTTTTATTCAGAGAACCAGAATTATTTTAATACACTGCCACTGAACAGGCCAGAAAAAGACATAGTAAAATAATTTTAAAATCTTTCTTATTAATCTATGCATGGAATAGTAAAAATTCTTAAGCAGTTTTACTGCAAAAAAGACACATTCACACTGCAGAAACTAATTTAATTATTGTTTCAATATTTTTCAATGTCTTCGTCAGCTGTATATCATCATACTCATTAAGATCCACTTTTTTCATATCAGTCATTTTTTTCAGTTTAAACATCACAGCGAACATTTAAAACAAGATGACTGCTTTGCATACTAACAGCATTTCAAATAACACAAGTTTTTAAACTCACAAACTGGCTGAATGGGAAGTTATGAACCATATCACATAGATAATAACTGAGAAAATCCTCCTTATTTTACTAACACAAGACATCATTGCCTATCACTCGTCTGCTGGAAGCATTACGACTTGCAGACATGGCACATGGGCTGAAGTGGAAGAGCCCAGTTCTGTGAAGAACCCTCACCAGCACCCAGTGATTAGCTCACAACTTTGGAAAAAGTTGATCTGTAGTGTTCAGCTCCATGGTATGCATATCCACTGATCTCCGCTCAGCAAATGTGGAAGAGGTGGAAGCAGCAGGCTCAAAAAGGTGGAATGTGGCCACCCTGGCCTGACCATCTCAAAGGCAGGTGCCTGTGGTTGAGGTAAATATGCAAAATTACTTCTACAGTCATCAAGAACAATGCACACCTCCAAAAGATAATTCATCTGGACTATTTTAGGATGTAGTGAATCACCATGCATTGGTATGTAGTGACTCTTCATAGATGCCTATAAACTGAGGCCAGCATGACGAATTTAGACTAATATATCTTTCAAATGTTCAAAAATCAGGTAGGAAAATCTCCTAACTCTGCTGATGCTGTTTTACTGCTGCTGCAAGGTTTAGAAGTGGAAACTAATTTTCTTTTCCTCAGTTTTTCTACAGAGGTAACCACGCTGTAATTCAAAAGTAAAGAAAAGCAAGGTTTTCCTTAGAAAGATTTCAGTAATGAGAAGAAACTATCCTGGGTACTGCATGTATTACACAACCCTTACCCTAGCATGAATTTCACAAAATAACTTACACAGTATTTATCAATGACACATGCAAATAGTATTTTAACTTACTTCATTTAAACTCTTTATGGTGGCCACTTATCTCTCTTTACATTTTGTAATTTTCTGATTATTTTTGTGCCTGATTTTGGGAATGGTCAAAGCAATAATCTTTATTATCTACAAGAGCTTAGTTTTTCACCTGGTGTTACTTCAGTCAATATTTAGTAAAACAAATAAACTATCTTCTGGATCCAGAAAAAAAATCATAAGATCCAGAAAACCCTTACTATTCTATTGCCAGTTCCAGTTCTAGGGTAGAATTATTTCTTTGTCATACAATGATGCTGAGAAGCTAAACTAAAACATCTGAAACACCAAAGAAAGCCAGCTGGTATCGCACATTAAATTAGCCTGGAAAAATGGACATTGTTACCTATGCAGTCATATCTTTTCGTTGAGAGCGAAGAAAAAGGGGGAAGAATTACAGATTAGCATATATCAGAGTTAAAAACAGAAACATGTCTTCAAAGGAAAAGCCAAATGGGAAAAAAAAAATCTTTCTGGAAAAAGAATCTTTATTAGAAAAATACATCTGTACATTATTTCAGATGGAAATACACATTATGTGTGGGAAGGGAAGGGAATAAGACAATGGCATGAGTATTAAAACTTTACCATTCTTGGTAGGTTTACAGCAGAACAGCACTTATCATTTTCTAAGAACACCTCCTTGGAAGACTGTTGAGTGAACTGCAAGGTATGGCTTGTGTCAAGCAGCAATATGTAAGGGCAAACAGGGAATATTCATGATGTAGGTCAGTTTGTGCACACCAGTTATAGGAGACAAGTTACACAGAGTGCTAGGAAGAGCTGCTCAATTGCCAAAGGCTCTTTTTTCAGTTGTTACACATTGAAAATCCATATTACATGTAACACCTTTGTTACAGTGGAGCTTGGTAGTACTATAATAGTCAGGGAGGAGTCAGTCATTGGGTGTCTACTGTAAGGTTTCTGAGAAGGTGAGAAAGATTTCCCCCATTGGATAATAAAAACGTGGCCCTGTGCTGACCTGAGCAATACAAACACACCAGGCAGGAAATATCCCATTAGTAACTAAAACATACATAACATTTTATTTTCATTTTCAAATAAAAAGGATGAGAAAAAATATGTTTATTCTTGCACTGTGACTCTGTTGTCTGTTCAGCAGCATGGATGAGCACTAAAAGGCAGCCACAGTAGGACAGCTTTTCTCTAGAAGCTCTATGTCATGTTAAAAGCTGATACAAGCCACAGTAACTTTTGGACATAAAGAGAAAGGATGGATATGTCAAGCCAGGGAAGTAAAACTAAGAGTGCAAGAGAACAAATAAACAGTTTGAGAAACAAACCAAATAATCTCTCCCTATATACATTTCTAAAATATACATCTTTTAGAAGAGATTTTGAAATTAGGAATATAAAAGTTCTAATAACGTAATATGCTTTGAAAATTTAGTCTGTGGAAGAAAAACTGAATTGTTCTTTTATGGGTCTACTGAGTTCTATCTTTCCTTATTCAAACAAAAAGAAGAAGTAAATCAGAAACTTATCCCACACCAGGTGTCAATATCCTTCATATCCTTCTGATTTCAAAATTCAAAGTTTTACATATACTGTAGATCCAAGATTATAAATGACCTTTTTCTTCCTGGTAAAATGAACCAGAAGTCTCAATCCATTGTATTCTGTGTTTTGACTTGGTTGAAACTGTAGATCAAATTTCAATTTATTTTTTTCAAAAGCTACATCTATAATATTTTAATGAAAGGAATAGTGAAAGCAGACCTTGAGAAATAAACCTTGAGGAGGAAAAATAGTGTGTTTTCAAACCTTCGAAGTATCCTCGCCAAATGAATGTAACTAAAACATATGAAATAGCTTACTTGTTTTTCCAACTGCAATTTAAGAAATCAAATATCTACCTCTGCCTTTTTTCTCATAAGCCTCGGATAAATTCCAAAATACACTGCAAATTCTACCCAGAATTCCCCATTAGCTACGTGATTATATTTATCAGAATATTTACTCTTGTGTTACTAGAACTTATCCCTTGCATTTTTATAAGCCCAAAGCATAAACAACAGGTTGTGAGTTCTCATCACCTGCAGCAGTGACAGCTGGAATGAGCACAAATTTCACAAAGGGATTCAAAGTTCATATATTCCTGCACTGTGATCTCACACTGAGAAATGAGAAAATGTACTTATTGTAGCTGTCACTACTTTTCAGCCTCTTCATCTCGCCTTTTTAATTTATCATTTACACCAGTATTGGCCTAATAACAGTACCACTTTTCTTTTTGGCAAATTTATAATGTATTTACAGAATTCTTACTAGCTGCTCTTCTGCTGAAACAAGATTTTATTTATTGCAAAATAAGAGAACAAATGTTAGGTTAAGCCCAGCTGAATACAAAACAAACGGAAGAGTGTTAGTTTTTTCAGGACAAATCATATGTCTGAATATGATGGAAATGCATTGCTTGTACTAGAAATAGACACATCCTCCACAATTTCAAGGAATTTAACCAAAATAAATAAGAATTTGCACCCCAGAGATGTGGCTGCATTGTCATACTATTCTCTCAGATGGCTCTATCACATCACACATTATTTCAAAACAATAGCACTCCAAAGGTTTATACCTGTCTTGCACTGACTGCCTTAAATCACTACAACAGTGCTGGTGTTGGACCTCTAAGAAATCATTGTTTTTAACTACAGGCCATTTGCTGCAGTGAATCACTCGAGGATGGGGAGAGGTTTTGACAGGTTTTCTGAAGTATCCTTCAGAGATGAACTTGGAAGCCAGTTACTTCCGTTTTAAGATGCTGTCCAGTTGTAAAAAACAAGGTTTTTAACGGACACATCTGTTGTTTCAAAGCATTTTCCCTGTGAGGTGTTTGTATATTATCCTCACTACTACATCTAGACCATGAAGTATAGCTCAATGAATAACTAACAGATGATTACATTTATGAGTAAAGACTACTCACAGCAGACAGCTACTTCCTACAGGTGACAAGCAATCTTTGGCTAGGGCTTCACCTGACTAGTCATTCTGGGACATGATCACAAGGGCTGGAGACTGATGAAATTATCCTGTCCAACATCAAACACAAAGTGGTTGTAAATCAGCTGAGGCCGTGGCAGGAGGAGAACAACTCGTTCTTTATGCGGTACTGGCAGCTCTTTCACCTAGTAGCCACATTAAGAATCCTAACAATGTCATTAAGTGACCCCAGGAAGAACTTGGTAAATTTTTATTGTTGACACACGTATGAATTTAGCATTCATTTAGGGGGAGGAAAATATCCTGTGAAACACAAAGCAACACAAAGCTGTGTTATTGTAAAGCAGTAAAATGGTTTATTAGGGGGGGTCAGAGTATACTGGGCCAACACTTGAAAGATATATACATAAAATATGCCTGTTGTAACTCTTTGTTTGACCTTGTAGAGCCATGTAGGTGCTTAGCTGACATACCATTATAATATCCCAATGGCTTGCTCCATAAAAAGAAAATGATAAAAGTCTGACCTCTGCAATATAACCTTTTCTTCCCACAGAATAAATAATTGTTTCTCCAAACAAATGTAAGTTAAAAAGGCTGCTTCTGCTGATGATGACCTGACATACACGTGATGTAAAGAAACACATTTTAGAAAGGAATTTGGATGTTACCTTTAGAAAGATTCAGATTAATAAATGCATCCATAGTTGTCCAAATGCCCAGGAGCTTATTTCTGTAACTCCTGCTGCTACTATTAGGGAGGCAACATGTAAATCTGCCCACAAACAACAAAATGATTAAAAAAACATTCTCTTTGTAACTACATGCAGGAAAAAAAATAACTTAGAGACATAAAATAGCTGATCAAATCTTCAGTAGAGAAATATATTCTGAGGGAAAAAAAACACCACAAACAAGACTATCCAAGGTAGACAGAGATTTAATAAAGGCCATTGCTTTGTTCTTTGCAAACGCACACACCTGCTACGCAAGAACATTTGAGCAGATCTGCATGAGAGCAAAATGAACATTGTGATCAGCTGCTTGGTTTGGGAATGAGAATGAAAACGATATGTTTGTACATATGTATATCCTTTAACACCAGTAGCTAATTCCCCAGCTTACTCTCTCCTTCCCTTTCCGACAGCCTTTTACCCATCTATTAACAAACAGACTTCAAAGTAATAAATGTTTCATCTCTGTTAGATTTTGTTACTGAACAAACACAGTGGCACAAAGTGCGGTGTTGGGATTATTTGTGGAGTGTTTAGGATATTAGATATTCAACACAGGTTGCCCAAATTACTAATAGGGTTACTGTGCATTCAGTTTAGTAATGCAGCCCTGTTTGGAGAACAGTGGGGACAACACACATGGCACCGGACAGCTGACTTCTTAAAGGCTTTCGTTTTGATGAGCAGAACTATAGGCCTTGTTTCAGTATTTATACACAGATGTGTTCCGAATGATTTCTCTATACAGCATTCTGCAGCATGATATGCATATAGTGCACCCAATCAAGTATTTTAAATTTTTAATTTATAAAAAGCTCCATTTCATAACACACTTCCCAAAGCTCTTTCTCTCTAATGTCCTCTTGCCTCAGTTCTTATAACAGAAAAAAACATCTTCCCCCTAAAAGAAAATTTTCTCCTCACCAAGGCATTCCCAAACTTCTCTAAAGCATAAAAATACTGAAGAGGGAAAAAGGGATCCCCTTCAGGGGAAGACATCAAGGGAAAGAAATGAATGGATGCAACAATAATCGTCCAATATGCCAAAGAAATGTATTCTCCAAGTGCTTTATGGCTATTTTTGTGCTCTCTCTCAGCAGTGCTCCTTCAGTGCTTACACTTTAATTGCCCTGCACTTTGTTCGTGGAAGGTATGTGTTGGCTGGCAGCCAGTGTTGGCTAAGATTCGTCTTGTCACTACAGTGTCTAACAGCGTGTACAGAACAATATCCCAATTAGATCCCTAAATGCTGGAAACATGATACATCGACGTTATTTTTCTCTGGGACTAAGAGGTAGGAAGTTTTGAAAAATAGATTAACCGTGAATATTCATTCTGATCTCTTGTATGCTAACAGTAAAAGCCTTGACAAAACTGTTCTTTTAATATGTTTTTAATTTTAATTAAAACACTTCCAGTGTGGGTTAGAGGAGACCAAATATGCCTCTATGTAGACCTACATCATTAGCAGAGTTATCATTTTATCTTTCGAAAGATCGTGGGTTAAAATTAGAATCCCATCAACATTTTTCCTGAAGATTCCCTGTAACATTCTTCAGCTAAGGCATCTCTTTTACCATTCACAATACAAATCCCACCTTCAGGTCTTGCAGCTATTTCAAGGAAGAAATGTTTAAAGATCTGGTCCACTAAATTATTGTTGAAGCACATTCTCAAAAGTGCCTTGAGAACTGGGGAACCCTTCCCAGTAAAATATAAGGAATGGAGAATAGTGAATATTGTGAGGAATTTGACTTGGAGAATTTCCTTCTTTCCTTTTTTAAGAAAAAAAAAGAAAAAAAAAAAGAAAAGAAAAGTATGTTGCTATGAAAAATGAAACAAACAAACAAACAAAAAATTATTAAGCCTTACAGGCTCAGTTTGATCTTCACTGTAGCATTTTTTGTTCTAAACAGTGACTTTTCTTTCATTGTTGAGAAGAAAAATATCTTAAAAGTGGAAAAGAATTTTTGTTGCTAAAACTCACATTTCCAACGTTGTCCTACCCTTAAAAATGCAGTGATCTAAACACTTCTGTAAGCCTACTTGAAATATTCAGTGAATTGGATATCCTGCATCCTTCCTAAGTTGCATATGGTGTCTCAGGAATAAGAACAATGATTTAACTGCAGGGGCTTACATTTTCCCAGGAGAATTTGGTACCTGTATATGACAAAAGACAAAGTCATTCTCTAATGTGGGATCCTATGGATGCATAAAGGGGCTGGAGCCCAACAGACTTCCTTGCACTTGTTTTTCAGTGTTCCAGTTCCCATGTACACCAAGGTCTTTCACTGCAGAAGATTCACAGAAAAGTGCCAGATGTCTGAAGCATGAACAGTTTTCTAGTTCCCAATTGATTTTTAATCTCTCATGTGAGACCTAAAACTCCTGGGCTACATTCATACCTTGCTTTATGTGTGGAAATCTTCCAGATGTTGTAAGCACTGACTTCATAAGGGGAATGTGGACCACAAAACTGTTCTACTGTGAAGCAGGCTGAGCTAAGCAGACACAATGTGGTCTCACTGGGAAGATACATGAGGCATCTTTGCCTTGAATGACTTTTGTGGCTGTGAAACAAAAGAGGCCAAGGAATTTCTTTGACTTGCATGACTTATCAACCTGATAGCATTAAACTCCAAAACACGTATATACTTATTTCTGTACTTTCCTGACTGCCAAAATTATTTACAAACCGAGTGCACATAGGCTTAAAAGGTTAACAAGGGAAGGGAAGCCAAAAGTGTTACCCTAGACTAAAGCCAGGAAGCTGACTTTACCATGGGAGTTGCCTACAGAGATGGAGGGAAGAGGGAAGCCCTCCAGCCCTGTCCCTGTCCCACACAGCAAGAGTACGGAGCATTTGCCCAGTGTGAAGTATTTCTTCACTCTTTGTCCCCTGTGTAAGCTCCAGGCAGACAAAGGTGGGAGAGCTGAGGCCACTCACTGTGCCTCTTATTTATGTTCTCTGTTCATTTCCATTGTATTTGCTGCCCTGCCATGTCCAAAACAGAACAAGTAAAAGGGTCTCACCATTTCTGTGCAACACCTAGGGCAATATTCAGTTTGATGTCAAGGTGTGATCCACATATTTGTGGGTACATGTGAGACTTTTATCCATCCAGGATACCCCTGCTTCATCCTCAGTGCCACATGCACTGGGATTTCTGCAAGGCCCTGTTAAATTACTTAGTAATTTCCATACGCCTGTAACTTTCAAAGTCTCATCATCACCTTGCTGACATTTTCTCCTCCCCATTCAAAAGAACCCCAGTGCTGCTGCATTCAACTTGCAGCCAGTGGAACAGGATTCCCCTCAAGAAGGGACTTGATTGTAACATTTATAAGAAAAAGATACTTAAAACCAGCATGAATATCAAAATGAAAGGTTAGGTGGCATATATCTTAAATTTTCATAATAGGTAAAAGTGCATGATATCATAGAAAATTCACTCACATTAATCTGTGGTTGAGCTCTAGATAATAACTGGTTATGCACAATCTGTCTATGTGGGCCCCCTAATCTTTAAGGAGATTCAATTGGTTATAATTAAAGGTTTCCACCAAAATACTAAAAAGTGAGATACAAACTGTCTTTCCCCAAAAGAAGCTAGGCTGCAGCAGTGTAAACTACTGCTTGTTTTGCTGTTTATTTTCTTGGGGTAGTGAAGAATACATAGATTTAATATTAATTCAATTTTTAACAGCTTAAAGATTTGCAATTTACCTGTAGCCTTTTTTTTTTTCTTGGTTTACAGGCATAATATCATAGTCTAATATAATATGTGCAATATTATTGTTTTACTATTCAAATAGCAGTCCCAGATGTTTAGAAGAGTCTGCTTTGCACACAGTTAAGCTCTTCAGTTGAGTTTACTGTAAAGTTGAAATGTGGGTTAATATGTTGAGCCATTCATTTGACGTGGTAGCCATGAATTTTTGTTCATGTCTGTAAGCTGTTACACTTCCCAGGAATAAAATTTTCCAGTTCCTTGAAAATTAAGTCAGCCAAATAAAAAGTAGTAATGATCTTAGATCTGAAAAAAATGGGATTTCTTAAAGTTTTTGGAAGTACAACTGCAAACAAGAGTTTGCATGTTGAAGGCAAACAGCAAAGTCAATATAAAATAAAAAATAATAGATTCTTGTGGTATCTTAATACTTCAGGCAACTTTTCCTTCTTTTACTATATCACATTTTTCTACTTTAAATGAATTAATTTCTTTGTTGTAAAAGATTTATACAAGCAACAAGGAAAATAATCTAAAACTACAATATTTCAAAGACAGTTTGAAAGATTAAAAACTTTTTAAAATTTAATCCAGAAAGATGAAAAATCTGCACGTGTTGGAACCCATTAAAATCAAGCCTGCATGTGGGATAGTAATTGATCACACAGAGCACAAAAGAAAGAGTAATTTTCATGCAAACAAGGCTTGCATGTATTCAATGGAAAATATATTTGTAGCTAAAGGTTATTTGAACAGTGGGCTCTCTCTCTACTGGTAATCTTTTTCTACTACTGCAGTAAAAATTAAAAACTTTTCAAATAGAAATGTGGGATTAAATCCAGGCTCAAATGAAGTCAACAATACATTTCCACTAGCTACAGCAGAAAGAAAGATTTCTCCTGACTGGCTTTTAAATGTTCAGTGACACGAACTTACATAGCTGGTCTGATCAGTCTTACACAGTCCCACCTTTGTCTCTTTTGATGAGGAGGAGCTGAACCATTAGCTCACACAAATGAATAGCCATTAGTTCACTATTTCATCTATTTACAAAGGAGAATGTAGATCCTACCAGCATTTGTGCTTCTTTATCTAGCCCAGGGAAAGAAAAATGCTTGTGGCACATGTCCAAAAGGTAAACAGGTCAGAGAGATGAGGAATCAGATAAAACTTCTGCACTGTGATAAAATCCTGAATAAATCAGAAATAACCAAGACTTTCCAGAAGGAGCACAACCTGGGTATATAAACAGTGTGTGCCCCAGTGGTGCACTACTTGTACAAAGGAAGAATTCAAATGTACACATCACTCCTGATATTGATTGGCCTTATTATTTGCATAATACAAAGCTTTTGCTGTTATATTATAAAAATTTCACCCATGCTGTCTAGAAGACCTGTTTCTCTTGCTTCTCCTCTGGGTTCCCAGAAGCCTGACTGCTAGAAGCATCATCCTGGAGCATGAGTGGATCATTCTTAAGGACCCTATAGAAATTTGAGTGGTGGTGTTCATTGAGACGTGAGATTACATTGATCCTTCCTATCTCAAACAATGTAAAGGTAGCAAAAAATGCTACACTTCTCTCTCAGCCTTCCCCCCCACCCCCATTATTTAAAAACAAATATAACTTTATTTCATTTAAAAAGATAAAAAGGTTCTTGAAGAACTTTAGCTGAGGTAAATGCAGCTCATCAGCAGCTTGCCCACTTCTAATTGGGCAATAAGGATTTTGGCTCCTTCTTGCATATACCAGCGAGTTGAGTTGGAATTCTTATATATATCGCCAAGGTATCGGGTTTATGTTCCTGTTCCTCCTCCTCTCTTTCATTACTTCCGTAATGAAAAATTCAAAACAATTTGTTGTTATGTACTGGGTGGAGGAAAGAGAAAAGGAGTAAGGGAGAAAGGGAGAGACAAAAAGAGAAGTAGTGTTAGTCTTTGCACCTGTGGTCTTAAAGTTAACTCTGTTTTCATGATTCTTGAAAGCTTATATTCCGTGAAGTTTTCATTTTATTTTAGATAGCAGTCCTCAGAATGGCAAACCCAGTGAATAAGGGGGAAAAAATCATTCGTGTACGATAATAAATGGATTTCTGCCAATGACAGGTCATGATACAGAAAAAAAAATCTGTGATGACCCTCTTTCCTCTGCTCTCATTTATCTCCTACTGGTGTCCACTGATAGATTTCTGCTGTATGATTTATTGCAGAAAAACACCACCTAGAAATGGGCTTTTGATAAAATTGTTCAAGGATTCCTGGACAATAAATCCTAATCTTTACATGCATGCTGCAAGATGTTTCACCTTTCTTATGCTATAAATAATATATGCCAAATGTGATAATAAATCCATACATCTAAGCACTATCTGTGTAGTTTAAGAAATAAAATTACAATATGTAAGCCTGATCTTAATAGCAGCTATATAATGCTGGGAATATTGATGGCAATATTTGTTTATCTAAGATCCAAATTTCCTGCACTGTGTTGTACTGAAATTTCATTGCTTTTATCAGCCTGCATGGTTATGCTGTGTTAAGGAAATCTGTGATAAATACAGCAAACACTATCTGTCTTAAATCAACAAAGATGCTTCTGCTGGTCTACCAAGAACCTTGCTGAGGAAATCAGCTGAAATTTTCAAGTCTGGTCTATGCAAAGACCTCTTTTCATAATTAATCATCTACAGTAGGAAGTGTGTGATAGCATCTGTCACCTCCCTGTGACCCTACAAGTGTTACAGTGGGGTTAAATGTGCCCAAGCCCAGCATTCAACACTCCTACAAACCATAGGCTCAAGGTCAGGATCTGGCTTCATTTTACTTGAGAGTGGGAATGAAGTATAACTTCTATCTAGAGTATACGTGCTCTGGTAATAGGTCTAAACCCAAAGACTGACTTTAATTAGAGTCCTGTGCAAGCTGTAAAATATTGTGAAGTGTCTTTCCCTTTATGCATCCAAACAAAACAAGCAAGCCTTTAACTAGAATATGAAAACAGGCAAATCAGCTATTTGTAGTCAGAGTTGAGCATTTGGGATGTGGAAATAGACAAACTATACCAGAAAAATAAGAATAACAATAATTGTAAGAGACTGAGGCAAAAGGTGATATGAGAAGAGTGAAAGACAGAGAAAACAAAATACCTCAGTGAAATATACTATTCCTAACTATTGTTTCTGTAGACACAAAACCTGGTTTTGGCTTTGTTAAGAGTCTGATGCAGTCAACTTTGGCCCTGTGGGGGGGGGAAGAGGGATTGAAAAATTTTAGCACCATAATACTTGGTTGTTTTTTTATTTCCTGCCTAAAGGAAATCTGTCATACACCCGTGCAAAAAAGAGTATGTTACCACAGTATTTTCTACACATAATGACTTGCAGAGGATTTTCTGATAGCATCTGTAAAAGAGGAATGTATTCTACCCAATAAAATCTAGAGTGGGAAGTTTGGCCACTGAAACTTAAGAGACAATAATAATGAAATACTGAAGAGAACAAGAGTGGGGAAAACAGCAAGGAAAAATCCTTTAATTGGAAGGCGCCAAGCCCACATAAACAGTGTGTTTGATTTCAGCTGTGTCCTCTGATCTACAGTGAAGGTCAAAGAAGGAAATGCCACAGAAGTTATGATTATGTGAAATGAAGTGAGAAACAACGATTTAGCGTAATAAATACCTCCCGCAACTGCAGAATGTTCTGCTCACTGAAATTGTCTCCCAGGTGTCCGCCTGTCTCCAGGACACATGGATAATCCCAGGCTGAAATAACAGCAAGACATGTTGTTTTTAGAAATATGTGTCTAGTGTTGGTTTATATGAAAGGAAACTTGCCTCACCCCTTTAAAATACAGCAGAAACCTCTCTCTGGTTTGCCTGAGTCAAAACATCAACTTTCCACCTTCAATTCCTGGATTTGAATTTCAGTCAACTGTAAAAAACTATATGATTTTCTTCATAAATCCCCTTGTCCTCTCAAGACACAAGACAGACTAAACTACTCCTCTAGTTGAATCGTGTCCTAAAGGGCACTTATTTCTCTACAGGCAACAACTCTAACAATTCTGAGAGGAAAAGCTTCTGACAAAGCATTACAGGCCATCAACCCTTTGCTGTCATGCTACAGCACTTGCAGTTTGTGAAACTATTGAGCTCAATTTCTTGTTTTTACAAATGGGTGCCGGATTCAGTTTGGGTTCAAATCTGTTTTCTCAGATCAGATTCTGCCCTCCCTCATGCCAGAATTCTTAATTATTTATGGGGGGAGGGTGGAAGTTGGCAATTGCCTTCTGGATTTAGAATAAAACCATCAATTTATTAAATTTCTTCTTACATCTCTGCTTACTCCATAAGCAGTTTCCTTACCCTCATTTTTTTCTAATGCCTTTTGGGTAAATTTGTATTGATTTTTAAAGAAAATTTAAAAAAAAAAAAAGAAAAAGAAAATGGGTAGAAATGTCTGAGGATGTATTTTAATAAAATTAAATTTTCAAATTCTGAAGAATATTTTGCACATTTTCTGAAAGAGCTCAACAGAAATCCTGCTATAAGGGTAGATAAGGCTGAGAAAAGTCCTCTACAACTGTCATGGTTTAATCTCAGCCAGCAACAAAGTACCACACAGTCACTCATTCACTCCCCTCCCACTCCCCAGTATGGGGAAAAAGAGCTGAAAATTTTCTCGTGGCTGTGGAAATCTGCTATGTGTGGAAAGTGAACTGTGTCATTATTTTACTTAAAATCAGGTCATGGGGAAGCAAAGAAAATTCTCACACTCCTCCTTGCCTTGGGAGCTTCTTCATAAATGCATTCAGCATTCTGAGCTCAAAGTGCTAGAAAAGCAGTACAGAGCTGGACATGCTACTTTCGTCATCAGCATCACCCAGCTTCCCCAGTTGCCTTATTTCGTCAGCTCTGACCTGAAATATCTTCAGGACCATTAGCATCTTATACCTAGTACACCCCATTTATGTGTGGAAGGTGTGTGTGCTTCACCGTCCTCAGGGAGCTAAACCAACCTTGCTGCATTTTCTTCATCATGGATGATAGGGAGATATTTACTCATCCTGGATCTGCTTATGGTTTATTTTTAAACCTAAAAATGTTGCTATCGGATTAAAGGATTTTTGTGCATGGGTGGTACAGATGCTCTTGAGTAATAATGCCTTGCAAGAGCAGCACATTATGACAGTCACTTTGTTCTCCTTCACTTCATTTGTCCTATTTACATACAAAACCTTTTTCAAGGTTCTTTGAAAAAATATGGATTGCAAATACATATAAACCAAAACAGTCCTAAAGTCTGGTTGAAGAAAACCTGTGAGCTGAACTAAAAGCTTCCTGGGAAATATCTCTTCCCCTAAAAATGGGCAGTGTTTTTTTGAAAATTGAAAACTGAAAAAAAAAAATGAAACTCTTTGGCCTAGTATTCAAAGATTATTATTAAAAATTGCACTTTGTTTTTGTATTTTTATCTGTTGAGTTGGGTTTGATTTTTTTTCAGAAAAGAAATAAATCTTGAAGCTTTGTCTTTTTAAGAAAATTCAGAAATCAGCTGATGAATAAGTATTATTGTGTAAGCTTTTAGCACATTGTGTTATGCAATTATATTAATTCTTATAAAAGAAATTTCATGAAGGTTTGAAGCTGGATGGTATGACAAATTCTTCAAAGAATGGAGTTTGAAACTTGAGTACCAAATACATCAATAGAAAGTATATTCAAAGAATATTTTCTATTTCAGTGATTGATTCCATTCAGAGTAGCTAATAAATTGTATACCAGCACAGGCATAAGCTCATCAGAAGTAAATTCTACCTTGTATGATCACTGTAGTTTTTTATAAAAATGGATTATGATTCATTAAATTAAGAATTAAATTTTGAAAACATGTCTTTCCTACGTCTCACCAGACTGGGTTACTACAGGATTTTTATTAAAAATAATTCTAGCTTAAAAGCAGAGAGTAACTTTTAAAGACAGTGATACTAAACACAATAATTTTTTTTTAATTAATTTTTTTCTCCATTCTGCAAGTAAAAGCAAAGTGATACAGGATAGCAAAGGAAGGAAAAGAGCAGAAGGAAGAAACCTCTCCTATCAATGTCTGGTTCAAACCCTGGCTCAGGTACATCTGAGATAATTTATGGGAGCATAATAATCTGCATCAGGAATCTCAAGCTCAACCTGCCACATGACTGAGCTAGTTTCTATAAAGGACCCAGCAAGCTGGCGCCACAGCAGATGAAGAAAATTAGTTTAATCACTTTACAAGCTTTCTGTTTGTGGTCTTTCTGGCTGTATCTGAATGAAACATAGGAAGAAAATAGACACGAAAAGGTATGCTGTATGCCTCTGTAGTTGATGATTGTTGGTATGTGGGGGGAAGGAGGGGGAATTAGTGTACCTAAGGGGATGTAAGACAAGTGAAAACAAGGATGTTTTACAAGCAAAACATTGGAAGTCTGGGGATCACAATGAGAAGGATGTAAAACCAGTTAAATGCCTGTCCCCTAGAAGGGAGTCAAGCAACTCTGGGGTTAAGGGCATGATAAGTGAGTAAGTAGTGGAGCTGGTAGCAAAGGCAGCTTCCAAAGCAAGGTATTCACATAATCAAGAGATCTACCTGGCTGCACATGCAATACTTTTAAATAATATTCTTCTCCATCCCCACCAGAACTGTAGCCATTGATCTGCAAACCAGCAATGATTAAAACCACATCTGGCAAGATCTGTTTTAATGTTACATAGCAGGACTGTAATTTTGTGCTCTCTGCGCAACCATGCAGTGTTTCAGACCAGGTCAGGGTGAATCAGACAGTGAGAATTCTTATGGTTAGAAGGGAGATAGAAGGAATATTATTCTGAAAAGGAATACAGGATATGAATTTGGAATTATATTGTAAAATGGTTTTGAAAAAAAGACACAGCTTTGGAAAGGTTTTTGAAGTAGACTTCAGTAGAAAATGAACTAGACCCTTCTTTGTTACTCTCTTTCATACAAACCTTAAAATTTAATCAACAAAACTTTAACAATCACTGATGTATCTGTAGCTTAATGACCAGAGACAGTAAATGAACAGATTTAATTTTTTAACTTCTTGACTGTACGTTCTCTGGCCTATTAACACAAATACGTGCTTTCAGGGTCTAATACATGCTAAGGCCCTTAGAGCCAAGAAAGTGTCTTCCAATAACTTGCAAACTGGAAAAGTCCTCATCAACTAATGAGTCCTCATCAACTAACAAATCCAAGCAAGCTGCATCAGATTCAAGGTCAGTAATGGCTAACAAGAAGCAAGTCTTTGTCCTTCCCAGAATTATTAAAAAGTCTACCTTCCCCATTTGTCCTTTGCCTTGCTAGTTTTTCAAATAACCAGGATATTTTAATTGTCAAAGCAAATTGTAGAAAAATTTCTTTTTATTAAAATAAATTAAAAAAAAAATTGTCAGAAAAGCTGCTACATTGTGATTCCTTCATTGTCACAATATTGGGGCACAAACAGCTTTCATTTTTCATCAACATCCACAGAAGAACAGAATATCTGAATGGCTGCATTGCTTCTCACACTGCAGCCTACACTGCACTGCATCAGCATTGATGGACACATTAAGACAGAAAGGAAAAATAAAGAGGCAAAGCTAGATGGCTTAATAAGGCTTTCTGACATCTTTTGCGGTGGAAAATAGCTCTGTGGATAGTGGTGTCATTATTAACATTTAGTGCTACTGGTCATACTCACAAAAGCATTTACACTAAAGTCAACATTTACACTAAACCCTTGACATTCACACTGAAGTCAATGGGCTGAAATAGATAAGGGGAAATGGCTTTAAACTGAAAAAGGATAGATTTAGATTAGATATTTGGAATAAATTCTTTAATGTGAGGGTGATGAGGCACTGGCACAGGTTGCCCAGAGAAGCTGTGGCTGCCCCATCTCTGGCAGTTTTCAAGGCCAGGCTGGATGGGGCTTGGAGCAACCTGGTCTAGTGGAAAGCGTCCCTGCCTATGTTAGTCAAGTTTGAACTAGATAAGCTTTAAGTATCCCTATGAATTTATAGCAGGGATAACTCCATGGTAGTCAACACAAGCAAAACTTAATATGATGAATTAAACATCACAGTCAAAACCTAGCTTTCCAAATGTATAGGTATAGTGTGGGGGAAAGTATAATATATGCCACTGTTTTTACTGCGACTTTGGATGTAAGTGCTTTCCTCTGTTTGTGTAGCTGTGCATACAAGTTCACCATACATATTATTCAATACAGCCCTTGAGGAACATCATGTGTACCACATACACTGAAAGGCTGGGGTATCCTAGCCCATGTGGCACACAATGCTTTGGGTAGATGCAGGTCTTTCCAGCAGTCCCTGGGACATCAGCCAAAGGTGGATTTCTAAGAGCTCAACCAGATGAGGCACTTGGTACCAAAGAAGACATCGGTGGAAAAAGTTTCTCTTCTCAGGGGCCAGCAATGACTGTGGTCTGAATCTGACCCTTCAAACAGACTAATGGAGACATTGCCTCTAGCACAGGCCCTTTCACAACATCTGACTCTCAAACTCACTCTGCATTTGACTACGTCTAAACCTAGAAAGCAAGGTCAAGCTACCACTGGCTTTCTATCATCAATCTTCAAATCAATTAACAACTTTTTCCTTCTGGATTTATTGATTAAAAAACTGTGAATAAAGTACACATTTTTTGCTCCAAGGGGGTGGTGTGAATAATGAGGGAGAGCAATCCAGGAGAGAGAGGATGAGCCAAACCCTGCATGGACAGAAGCTCTCCAATTCTTCTTTGATGTCCTGGAGATTTTAGTAATATTTTATTGCCAGAACTCGACTGTCTTCACTGAGTTACTGTTAATGTACATACATGCCACATATGTGCAAGTCTTAGAAACTCATATGTATACTGGAATGCATTTGGATTTCAAAGATTTTTGAGTACGACATGGGCACATTAGAGAACACAATTTGAGGTAATTGTCATTGATAAAAGCAGCAAATTGGATAAATAAAAGTGAAGCTTTAACTATTACATTTGAAAGTTTTTAATGGGCTGGATTTATGTATATCTAACCAGGCTTGAAAATATACTTTAGACTTCCCACTTAAATAACAAAAGTGTAAAACTGGTCACAAAGAATATCACTTTATACACTTGCCAGAGTTGAGAAAGATAAAATGATTATGGTTTCAGGTATATAACCCACTGGTTGTCATAACAACAATGAAAAAAAATTTTTGTGTGTTCAGGTTATGCATGAGGGCATTTATCCCAAAGTCATCTGTACCTTAACATCTTCCATATCTCCATCTCTAGTATGTTGCCTCTCTTCTCAACAGACCTGTAGCTTCTATCATTTCTTTCGTACGCACACCTGTCTTTCAATTTTGTGCAGTTTATGACACTATTTCTATACACATAGGGACTATTTTAGCACGGGGGGTGGGGTGGTGGTGTTGGACTAGATGATCTCCAGAGGTCCTTTCCAGCCCTAACAATTCTGTGATCTAAGGGGAAAATCAGCCCTCAGCTAATGTTGGAGACAAGACGTGAGGCTAGGTGGATATCTGGTGTAATGTTGTAGAGATATTTCGTGCTCTGATCTCACCTTTGTTATCATGTGGAAAACAATGAACTCTCTGCTTTGAGAACTGAGAGATGTCAACAGCCTCCCTTTGCTGGCAGAGAAACATAGGAAAAGAAAGAACACATAGCAATCCACTATGAGGCACAAATAAAATACCTCTCTAAGGCTCTGGTTCTCACCGTCAGTATCAAATTTAAGAATAAATAAAGATTTTTATTTATTCAAGGTTAGCATTGGAGGTATGACTCTGCATGATAGTAGCAGTCTGGTAGTTGTTCAGTCTGTCCTCACAGTGTGCATTTCTATAAAACTACATATGCAGCTTAGAATGCAGCAAATGTGTGTAAGTAAATTAATATTTGTGTAGAACACTGATAATTGACTTAAGCAAGAGGTTTAATTTTTCAATATAATACCATTATGCTATAAGCTTTGTTGTGAAAATTAAATTTTGTACCATTTTTTCAAATCACAACTGACTTTTCCACCTCTGATTTGTAGTGTAGTTCAATGATTCAGTCTAAATACACAAAAAAGGTAACTAAAAATATATCAAGGCTTGACTAATAATTGATTTGCAGACTTTTAAGAGCTGTCATGACTTGTCAGTCTTAGAAAAGCAGGTAAAAATTAGTTTTCCACTACTAAACAGAGTCACAAATAGCAGTGGTTTCCTTGGAGACTTAGCAGTTCTCAGAAAACTATACTTGCAGGAAAGGAAGGACTTAGAAAGATACATTCCCTGTCCATACTTTAATTCATCTCGTCTCTTAATAACATACACCCACATCAACTCTATATATTTGGTGCTTATGTCAATACACCCTCCTCTCTTTCATGGTATATATACAATATATAGTGTAAATACATTAACTTGCTAGGATTTTTTTTTCTGTATTAATTATAATGTGCAAAAATCATCATTCTACAGAAAAGTATTAATGATTTTTTTAAAAAACATATTTTCCTTCACTGTCTACAGTGAGAAAAGTAACTATCAGTTCAGGAGTTCTAGGGTTCCTGGCCTGACCTAAAAAATTCATTGCAGTTGGAAAGAACATTATTGTCTCCTAAGCAAACATCATGAAAACAAAAGCTTGAATTTTCTCTTGAGGACACAGCTGGCAAAAAGGCAACACAAGCTGCCAGGAAGAAAGTTACATCTCATCGTTCCTCAAGGTGAGCTGTCCACAGGCTGGTAAGTGAGACATAAGTTTTTGTCATGTACGTCAGGGGGTGCATGAGTTTTAAACTGTCAAAACTTTACTAAGTACTTTTATGGTACCTTTATAAGATCGTGTGAGAGGAAAAAAGACATATTTGTGCCAACTTTTTCACAATACAAAAGTCTTTTTTCCATACCAAGAGTGGATTATATTCACAGCACCTTAAAGCACTGTTACTGCATTACAGCGACAGACGGCAGAAATGTTAGAAGACAACCAGACAGAGAACGTGTATTCCCCTCGTTCTGTTCTTCATATCAGCATTTCTCTTTTTTAACATGCTAAGAAACCCCCTCCAATTTATAGACTAGTCACAGAACAAACATGTCATTCATGGCTATTTATTCTGGTTATATGCTACATCCCCAGGCTGCACAAGCACAAGTTAGAAATCTCTTTGGAGCTCTTAGCTGCATATTGTGTTCATCACCTGAAGCTCAATTGAAAGCATTAAGCACTAATGTAATACAAATGGAGAATAAGAGGAAAGAAATCTGGCTTTTCCTCTTTTGTCTCATCATTGTGAGAAAAATACACATACACAGCATCAGGACTGCTGATGACCTGCTGCATCTACCTCAATCAAATATACAATTTAGATTTTAGTTCTGTTTTCCCTCTTTACAGACTAGTCACTAGCTTCATTGTTATTAGTGGAAATGTCTTTATGCTGAAAAAGGGAAGACCTCTTCTAATGTTCCTATCCCACCCAAAATCAGACTGATAAAACAGGGGAAGACAGTGTGCAGGACAGAGTCACAAGGGATGCTCTCTCACTTCCCCTGAGAAAGCAGGGCATTCAGGGGTACATCTCAAGTGCTTGTACACCAACACATGCATCTTGAAAAACAAACAGGAGGAACTGGAGTCCCATACATGGATGCAGTGCATGGACATTACTGATCTCACAGCAGTGTGGTGGAATAACTTGCACAACTCGAGTGCTGTGATGGATGGATGGATAAAGGCTATTTAGGAGTGATTGGTAGGGAAGACAGATGTGGAGAAGTTGCAGTCTACACAAAATCACACTTTGAATGCCCAGAATTCTGCTAGGAATTTGATGACAGACCTGTTGAAAGCTTATGGGTTAAGATTGGAGGGAAAGCCAACAAAGTGTGATGTGGTGTGATCTTGTGATGTAGGACACAGAAAAGAGTACTTAAAGCTTTTATTTGCCTTAGTTTTACTGACTAGATCTGCTTTCAGACACCCTGGATCCCTGTGCTAAATAGCATGATTGTGAGAGAGAACAATAGTACTCACAGTAGATAGGTATTCTGTTTAGGACTACTTAAATAACATGGACATACACAAGTCCATGAGACAAAATAAGATGAATATGAGTTGGGAAATGTCATTTCAAGGCCACTTGTTATTGTCTTTGAAAAGTGGATGTCCATGTTGACCAAGAAAAGGTAAATCTTGCCCATCCTCAAAATAGGCAAGGAGGAGAGTTTAGGGAACTCCAGGCTGGTCAGCCTCAATTACTTCCTGAGAAAATTAAGAGTAAGTTTCCAGGAACTTGAAGGACAGGAAAATAATAGGAACAGTCAGCAAAGATTTATAACTCACAATCTCACCTGACCTAACTGTCTTCTGTGATGACATGAGTGGCTGGGTGGCTAAGGAGAGAGCACTTCATGTAATTTACCTTGAATTTAACAAGGCTTTCAACATAATTTTCCATAATTTCCTTGAAACCTAACTGGGATTTGGACTGGGTAAAATATGGGTGAAAAATGGCTTGATCGTACATTCAAAATGTTTGGGTTAGCTGTTAGAAATCTAACTGGTAGCCATTAATAGGTGATACCTCTCAAAGGTCAGTGTGAGGTTAGCACCATCTAATATCTCTGTCAGTGAGCAACCAATGGGATGCTATACACCCTTCAGTAATGTCAAAGCTCACACCAAACTGGGGGTGAAAGGTGGGCAGGGTTTGCCTCCACCCAGAGGGAGCTTGACAAGCTGAAGGACTGAAGTGATGGGAACCTTATTCAATTCAACAGATAAATGCACAGTTTGCATCTCGGGGCAGAATAACCTCTTTCATTGTTACAGGCTGGGGAGTGCCTAGTTATGCAGCAACTCGTCAGAAAGGAATCTGAGGAAATTGGTGGAGAGTCCATCACCTAGGCCAAGAGAAGTGCTTTTGTTGTTTGGGAGTTTTTCTCCTGTACTTGGCATTAATGAAGCTGTGTCTGGAATACTGTGTCCACTTTTAGCCTCCCTAGAACTAATTGGAGTCCAGAAAGGGACCACTGAATTTGGTTAGGAGGATGGGTTTGTTATGGTTCCAGAGGAGCTAAGGGGAAACCTAACTGGTTGTCTTCCATTGCGTAAAGGGAGGTCAGAGAAAATTGAGATGGCCTTATCTCAAAGACTCATAGTGGAAGGTGGAAGGCACCTGATACAAGTTGAAGAAAGAAAAATCCAAGCTGGATATAAGGAAAATATTTTTTGCCATAAGAGCATACAATCACTAAAAAAGGTTGCCCACGCAGGTTGTGAAATCTCCATCCTTAGAGATGTTCAAAACTGAACTGCAAAATTCCCATAATAACTTGATACGGCTTTTAAGTTAGCCTTGCTCTAAGCAGGTAGTTTGACTAGGTAATATCCAGGGGTCCTTTCCAAACTAAATTTTTCCATGATTATAACATGCATCATTTTTATTTGACTCCAAATGGATAGTCTTTATTTGTGGGTAAACCACCAAGCACAAAATTGTGTCTGTTAAATAACAACAATAATATGTAAATCGCTACCACATGGAACTAATGCTTCAGGCCCATAAGAGAAGCAGCGCTTCTCTGAAAAGAGTTGCCAATCGATTTCTTTAGATCTGCTCATCTGAAACTATTGCCATTTGTCCACTATGTCATGGTGAAACAGGCAGTCTAACTTGTCAGTACAAACTATGTCATCCTAGCAGATGGAACTGAATGCAGGCAACCATCTGTCCATCCTTAATTTACGGAACTGCAAAATCACATGGTATTTTAAGTTGGAAGAGCCCTTAGGAGGTGTCCAGTCCAAAATCATGCTCAAAGCAGTGTAAGGTCTGAGATCAGACGAAGCTGCTTGAAGTCTTTACACAGACTGGTGTTGAAAAATCTCCAGGAATGAAATTATAATGAAACCATGCAGAAAGCTAGACTGAACAAATGCGCCAAATTCAATGGAGCAGTATGCAAGGACATCCACTTGTGGCCTGTTAATGAGAGGTGTTGCTGTACAGGTGGCAATGACTGTTTCAGAGGACAGGAGTGGCATTTAAGATCAAGAGTCACTGAATATTACACAGACACAATCATAGGATGTATCAGCCAAGATACATGCTTGAAAATAGACAAACAATGCTACCATTAAATGGGCTACAACTGAGATCTCATCTGGAGTGCTACGTATGGTGGCCATCTTGTGCTGAATGGAGCAAGCCAAGAACTTGGCTGACACCCACAGCTGACTCACAGGGGGTGACGCCAGGAGGGACAGCAGCAGATTTAAACTGGTCATTGTAGGCCACTAACGCTCATTTGCCGAGGTGAGTATCTCCAGAGAGGTGCCTTCAGCACCGGAGCGAGGGGAAACCCTGCATCCAGGAGCCTCAGTTCGGAGTGGCAAGAGCCACCGAGGGAGCCTCGAGCCCTCGACAGGCCTTGCCCAGGAGCTGCCACTCTGCGGACGTGAGCAGGGACTCACGGGGGCGGCGCCAGGAGGGAGGCACCAGCCTCAGTGGGGAAAACACGGTGCAGAGAGCGAATGCTCAGCTCAGGGCCGCGGTCCACCCTGGGAGCTCTGCTCTGGCTGCCCCAACAGAAAAAGGAGGAAGACGATAAATAAAAGCAAGGGGCTTCCTCAAAAATCCAATGTCCCCATCCACAACCGCTTCACAGTTCTGCAGGGGCTAAATGAGGAAATGCACACCGCATCAAATGAACATCCTGCTGATGCACCAGTAAAGATGATCACTACTGTTGCCTCCAGGAAATAGTGGCAGGTCATAGCAGTAGGTGACTCTACTTTGAAGGGCACAGAGGCGCCCATCTGTCGGCCTGACCCAGTCTTGAGGGAGGTGTGTTGCCTGCCAGGGACTTGGATCAGGGATGTTGCAGAGAGGCTGCCTGGTCAAGTAAGTCCTGCTGACTATTACCCCCTTCTAGTGGTCCATGTGGGTGCTAGTGATAGAGATAGCAGTAGCCTGGAGAACATTAAGAAGGACTACAGAGCCCCAGGAGAGGTGGATAGGGGCTCTGGAGCTCAGATGTTTTTTTCACTGATCCTCCAGGTCAAAGGGGAGGACCTTGAAAAGGCCAGGTGGATTTGAGAGGTTAATAAATGGTTGGAATGGTGGTGCCATAGTCAGTGGTTTGGGTATTTAGAACATGGGACTCAGTTTGGGAGGCCAGATCTACAGGGGGCTGGTGGAGTTGGTCTAACAAAGAAGGAGAAGAGCTGTTTTGGTAGGGGACTT
>NW_009944006.1:32077-35061 GCF_000696875.1 Nestor notabilis
TAGATCATGGGACTCAGTTTGGGAGGCCAGGTCTACTGGAGGCCGGTGGAGCTGGTCTGATGAAGGGGAAGAGCTGCTTTAGTAAGAGATTTGCCAGGCTGGTCAAAGCAGCTTTAAACTAGATGTGCTGGGGGACAGGGGCATCAATCCATCCCAACACTCCTAGTCAGTTGCCAGCACCTGTAATAAATGCTTGGAGTGATGCAGAGCTATTTCAGCCACTCCAGCCAATGGGTCGGCTTCCATTGGCTATACAAACCCTGTAGTATGGGAAATAAACAAGAGGAATTAGAGATGTGTACACATCTGTGAGGATATGATATCATTGGCACCACAGAAACATGGTGGGGTGGCTCCTGTGACTGGAGTGTTGGAACAGAAGGTTACCGGCTCTTTAGAAAAGACAGGCCCGGCAGACAGGGAGGGAGATCTGCTATTTATGTCAGTAATAAGCTGGAGAGTATGGAACTCTGTCTGGGGACAGGTGATCAGCCAGCAGAGAGCTCATGGGTCAGGATCAAAGGGAGAACAGCAATGGAGGACATTACTGTGGGGATCTGTTACAGGCTGCCTGATCAAGAGGAACCTGTGATGAAGCACTCTACAGACAGATAGGAGCAGCCTCACGTTCGCAGGCCCTTGTCCTCATGGCGGACTTCAACCATCCTGATATCTGCTGGAGGGACGGGACAGCCTGGCACAAGCAATCCAGGAGGTTCCTCGATTGTGTGGAAGAAAACTTCCTCCTGCAAGTAACAGAGGAGCTGACAAGGAGAGGTGCCATGCTTGACCTCATGCCCACTAGGAGGGAGGGACTGGTTGGAAATGTGATGCTCCAGGGCAGCCTTGGCTATAGCGCTCATGGGATCAAGTTCAAGATCCTCAGGACAGTGAGAAGGGCACGCAGCAAGCTCACTGCCTTGGACTTCCAGAGACCAGACTTTGGCCTCTTCAGAAACCTGCTTAGTAAGGTTCCATGGGATATAGTTGTAGAGGGCAGGGGGGCCCAAGACTGCTGGTTGATATTCAAAGATCACCTGCTACACGCTCAGGAGTGTTGCATCCCAACTAGAAGGAAATGCATCAGGAGGGCCAGGAGACCTCCTTGGATGGATAAGGAACTGCTGAGGAAATTTAGAGGGGGAAAAAACAGCTTCTGAAGGAGCTGGCAAATGAAGTTGCTAAGCCACTGTCCATCATATCTGAAAAATCATGGCAGACAGATGAAGTTTCCCCCATTTTCAAGAAGGGGAAAGTAGAAGATCCAGGGAACTACAGACCAGTCAGTCTCGCCTCTGTGCCTTGCAAAATCTTGGAGCAGTTTCTCCTGGGAAGCATAATAAGGCACATGAAAAACCATGAGGCAGCTTCCCTACAGGGAAATCCTGCCTGACCAATTTGGTGTCCTTCTATGTCAGGACTACAGAACAGATGGACAGTGGCAGAGCAGTTGACGTCATCTACCTGGACTTGTGCAAAGCATTTGACACTGTCCTGCACAACATCCTTGTCTCTAAACTGGAGAGACAACAATTTGATAGATGGATGACTCAGTAAAGAACTGACTGGATGGCCGCAAGCAGAGTTGTGGTCAATGGCTCAATGCCCAATTGGAAGCCAGTAACAAGTGGTGTCACTCAAGGGTGAGCGTTGGGACTGCTCCTGTTCAACAGTGACATGGACAGTAGGATTGTTGCACCCTCAGCAAGTTTGCCAGTGACACTAAGTTACGTTCAGTTGATAAGGTGGAAGGAAGGGGTGCCACCTAGAAGGACCTTGACACGCTTGAGAGGTAGGCCGATGCCAACCTGATGAAGTTCAGCGAAGCCAAGTGCGAGGTCCTACACCTGGGTCTACACAACCCCAGGCACAGCTACAGGTTGGGCAGAGAAGAGAATCAGAGTAGCCCTGTGGAGAAGGCCTTGGGGGTGTTGGTTGATGAGAAACTGAACATGAGCTGGATTCAGTGTGTGCTTGCAGCCCAGAAAGCCAACTGTATCGAGGACTGCATCAAAAGGAGCATGACCAGCAGGTCAAAAGAGGTGATCCAGCCCTCTGCTCTTGCGAGACCTCACTTGGAGTATAGCGTACAGTCCTGGTGTCCTCAACATAAGAAAGACATGAAGCTGGAGGACTGCATCAAAAGGAGCATGACCAGCAGGTCAAAAGAGGTGATCCAGCCCTCTGCTCTTGCGAGACCTCACTTGGAGTATAGCGTACAGTCCTGGTGTCCTCAACATAAGAAAGACATGAAGCTGTTGGAGCAAGTCCAGATGAGGGCCACAAGGATGATAAGGGGGCAGGAGCACCTCCCATATGAAGAGAGGAGGAGAAAGTTGGGGCTGTTCAAGGTGGAAAAGACAAGGCCACGTGGAGAACTCGTAACAGCCATCAGTATCGAAAGAGGGGCCTGTAACGACATGGGCAGGTGGGCATGCAAATAGATGATCCTTTTCAACCCTAATAATCTATTATACTATGATTCTGTATGCATAACGTATAACTCTTCTATCATCTTCAGTTCAATTCCAGTTCATTCCCAGCACTAATGATGAGTTGTCTGGTAGACTCACTAGTCCTCACTTTATTCATTCTCACATCTCCTCTACTGTGGAAAGGTAAGACTGGCATGCAGCCCAATGCGATCATCAGGCACAGTCAACATGGGCTCACAACGGGAAAGTCCTGTGTAGCTAATTTGAGATCCTTCTGTGACAAGGTCACCTGCCCAGTGAGTGAAGGGATGGTGGCAGATACAGCTCTTCCAGGTTTCAGTGAGGCTTTTGGTGCTGCCCCTCACGGCATCCTGCTGGACACTTTGACCAGCTGTGAGATGAACAGCTATAGGGTGCCCTGGTGAAGAACTGGCTGAACGGCAGGGCTCAGAGGGTTGTGGTGAAGGCAGCTACCTCTGGCTGGCAAGTGGTCGCCAGTGGTGTTCCTCAGGGACCAATTCGAGGTCTAGGTCTGTTCAGTCTTCTTGC
>NW_009944007.1:0-241 GCF_000696875.1 Nestor notabilis
CAGCTTCCACTCCTGTGGGGCAGACCCATAGCGACCCATAGGGACACAGAGACCCATAGGGACCCATAGAGACCCTAGGGACCCATAGAGACCCATAGGGACCCATAGAGACCAGAGGGACCCATATAGACCATAGAGACACATAGGGACCCATAGGGACCCATAGAGACCCATAGAGACCAGAGAGACCAGAGAGACCCATAGGGACCCATAGGGCCCCATAGAGCCCCAACAAAACCCA
>NW_009944007.1:568-885 GCF_000696875.1 Nestor notabilis
CAGGCCACACAGCGTGCCCAGCTTCCACTCCTATGGGGCAGACCCACAGAGACCCATAGGGACCCATAGAGACACATCCAGACCCACAGACACACACAGACACACACAGAGCACAGGTCACACAGCGTGTCCAGCTTCCACTCCTGTGGGGCAGACCCATAGAGACCCATAGAGACCCATAGGGACCCATTCAGACTCATAGGGACACATTCAGACCCATAGGGACACATCCAGACCCATAGGGACCCATTCAGACCCATAGGGACCCATTCGGACCCATAGGGACACACACACAGACCAATTCAGATCCATAGGGA
>NW_009944007.1:1341-1647 GCF_000696875.1 Nestor notabilis
ACTCCCTGCCCCACATCTGCCCTATATCCTGCCCCATATCAGCCCCACATCTGCCCTATATCCTGCCCATCTGCCCCATATCTGCTCTGTATCCTGCCCATCTGCCCCACATCAGCCCACATCTGCCCTATATCCTGTCCCACATCTGCCCCACATCCTGCCCATCTGTCCAACATCTGCCCCCCCATCCTGCCCATCTGCCCCACATCCACCCTATATCCTGCCCCACATCCACCCCACATCCTGCCCCACATCTGCCCTATATCCTGCCCATCTGCCCTATATACTGCCAATCTCCCCCACATC
>NW_009944008.1:0-41886 GCF_000696875.1 Nestor notabilis
AGGGGGCCTATAAGGATGTTGGGGAGGGACATTTAATATATGTATATTATATGGATGTAAGGAAGAAGTTCTTCACAGTGAGGGTGGTGAGGCACTGGAATGGGTTGCCCAAGGAAGTTGTGACTGCTTCATCCGTGGCGGTGTTCAAAGCTGGGTTGGACAGAGCCTTGGATGACATGATTTACTGAGAGGTGTCCCTGCCCATGTCAGAGGGGTTGGAACTAGATGATCTTAAGGTCCTTTCCAACCCTTACTATTCTATGACTCTATGATTTTATGGAAGTATACTGCACATTAGCTGTAGAAAAGTTTATTGCTGGACCTTCAATACCATGATCCCTTGTGTTCTCATTTTTTGCTGCTTTCTGTTAAAGAAAATTATGATAGAGATCCAAAATCATATTCAGCCAAGAATCTTTTCAAGTTTATACTGATACAGCAACACTCACTAATATATACAAAAGTGGGTATAAACTGAATAATGAGAAGTCTAAGGAAAAAGTAAAAATGTTTATTGTTGTAACTGAGCACTATGTGCTTTAGTGGAGCACACATGAATTAATACATTGGCAGCAAAGAATGTCAGCTTTATTGACACCCTCCACCGGAGCCATCTAACATTCTCATACAGGAGATAAGTTCAGGAGAAAATAGTGAAGGTGTTGCTTCATAGGTAAAAAACCAAACACAGTAGAGAAGACATTAAGAAATATTCTCTGAACTGTAAAAAGTGGAAGTATTTTGGGAATATTTGAAGATTTTTGCCCATCATGCAAAGCAATGCAAAATAAAATGCGAGGTAATAATAAATTCCTTGAATTTGGATTTTAACAGAAAAATATTATGAAAAATATGCAGCTGCAACAGCTGAAATGCACTTACAAATCACAGCTTTTATATTCTATATGTATGTACCCAAATAGATTTTTTATAAGGTTTTCCTATGATAGATACTTTGGAATAATATAGACATTTGGGCCTACCAAATGTATAAGGATACAAACATTTTAATGAGATAAAAGTGTTGGTAGACAGCTTATATTGATTTGAGAATGCATGGCACAGCTAATAAGGAAGAAATAAAGAAACTAATAATGTCAGCTTAGATGGTTACCTAGAAGTAAGTTCATCCAATGTATTACATGTTTCAGGAGTAATAAATAGCTGTGTTTTCAAGTCTAATGTGTTTAGTTTATATAAATAGCATTCCCACTTTTTTCTCTGGGAAGTTTCTGTGATTGTACTACTTTCACTTCCCATAAGTAGAGCTCTGCAGTTCAGCTAGGCTGGTTCTGTAGCAAGACTACAAGTGCATAAAGTGGTGTATGGGAGTTTGTCTAAATGGTCTAAATGTTTGCTCCTCCCAGTGCTCTCTCTTTCTGTAACAGATTGTGTCTGTTTTAATTGCTTCAGTAGATTGTGTTCTATTAAAAGATTGTGACTTGATAGCAGGGAGGAATTTGTTTAGTTTGCCCTTTCTTGTGTCTTGAAATGTGGATTGAGTGGAAGTCTTTGCAAGGAGAAGAGATGGTTTCCTCCCTGATTGCAACTGAGGATGCCGGAGGACTGATGTGGCAGACATGGGACACTGCACTTCGGAAAGCCTGAAAATCCTCAAAGAGAAGTACAAAGACAGGATTCATGGCTTCCAAAATGCCATTTCTTAGAAGTGGCTGTGAAGGATTTCTTGCTGCTGAGAAAGAGGCTGTATGTCACTATACTAAGACTGAGAATGAAAGAAAAGGCTCATGTTACAGTGGTAAAGTGATCACAAGTGTGAAAGAAGATTTCTGTTAATCTGTTTTGTCCACTACAGGTGAGTTTTTTCCTTTTTTAAAGCATCCTTATTCTAATTCTTTTGTTTATGTTTCACATTTTTTGTTATCCTTGGTTTAAGAAGATAGCAGATTTACCTCAAAAATCAGATTGGTGTGTGATCCTGGGATTGCTGGGTGTTACTGCAACGAGTACAGCGGTTGTTCTGTTAACTTTCTTATTCAGGAAATAGCATATCTTTCCTAAGAGGCAAAGACAATCAATCAGTATTTAGAGCACCAAAAGCAGCACGTTTTAGGGTTTCAATTGGTGTAGTAGTTTCTTGAGTTTTTGCTGCTGCAGGCAAACTTTGAACTGAAAATGCAAACTTGCTTTCCAGTAGATACGATATGGAAAAGAAGCCATAACCATCTCCACAAGTCTTAAAAAGCAGTAGGACTCAGTTCTGTTTTCATATTTGTTTGATAGTGGTATTGTAAGAAAGAAAAGCAGTTGCCTTTTTGTCAGTCAGTACCTTTTTTCCAGTGAAATTTCAGTGTGATGTTTAATTCGGGATAACTGTAGTTAAATGGTTTTTAATAGCCGTATATAGGAAAGGCTTTGAAAGAATCACAGACATAGCTGAGATTATGTTATGTTCAGGTTAAGAGATGGATTTTCTTTTATACTTAGAAACAAAAAAATTAGCATGGAGATGAAGGATCAGCAAGCAGCTGTATAGACAATCATGTTATTCCCCCTTCCTGGGATATATATGACACTCACTTTTCTCATCTGAGATACTGATACGTACAGTATGTAAATGTATCATTTACTCAATGTTTCACTTAAAAATAAACAGCTGGGCAATATTTGAGATGGATAATGTACAATAAATGGTATAGCTATAAGCACAAGGTCCCATTGCAGCTTATTAACAGGGCTGCATCCTCAGTAGGCTTGCATGGATTTGTAAAGAATGACTGCTGGCAAGTGAAGCATTATTGTTGAATGAGCAGCCACTCTAATGAATACAGAAAGGCCATGCTTAGCACAGCCTCTCATGTGGCTCACATTGGTTGAATTGTAAATTAAGCTGGTGTAAAACTGCAATGCATACATGAAATAGTGTATTGTATGGGATTTTTTTATGTGACCTGAAAATAACAACAGAAAAAATCACCCAACTTTTTTTATTATTAAACACAGTGAATTAATTTATTAACATAAACTAGAAGAGCTTAGTAGAGTCTTAAATCATCACAGTTTCTTTTTAAATATAATCTAAAAATTTTCAAAAATCAATATTGGTTTGATACATACCAAGACAGTTTTATAGACAATTGAACTACAGCAGTTTTGAAAATCATAAGGTGATTCATAAAAGGTCCCCAGTGAGTCACTTGAATGAGTAAATTCTGGATTTGATCCCATATATGCAAATGTATGTAGGCTTCTAATTCTCACCAGTTTTAAAATAGGGATCTAAAATTGCAAGGAGATGGATCTGCTCCTTATTTTGTGCAGGTGAATTTGGATGATTAATTCTTCATGTACGATGAAAGTAAACCGATCTTTCCTTTAGTCTGTGGAATAATAGCAGAACAGGATCTGATCTTATAGTAGTCACTGTAGATGCTCCAGCCCTGAAGGTGTTCAAGGCCAGGCTGGACAGAGCCTTGGCTTGGGTGGCATAGTTTAGTGTGTGGTGTCCCTGCTCATGGCAGGGGGGTTGGAACTAGATGATCTTAAGGTCGTTTCCAACCCTAATTATTCTATGATTCTATGATAGTAACTACAACTCTATTCTTCCAGTTGTGGGCAGTGACATTGGAAGAAACAGATGGACCCAGTCTATTAATACATGGCTCTGTGGCTGGTGTCACCACCACACTTGTGGGTTTTTCAATAAGAAGATGGCTTACATAGCACTAGCCCTCCTGCTGTCAAATGAGATTTACCTTCCCCAAACAGGGAAGAGGGTCTTTGATCATTAGCTACTGGGGCTTATTGACAGAACTTTAAACTGGAAGGGGGAGGGAAATAATTTCAAGCTTACCTGTGACAAGCTGTGGGACAACAGATTATGGGTAGAGGGGCAGGATGCTAGCAAGGACCCTTAGCCTGTTGCTCTGAGATTTGATGTGTCACTGGAGCACACTTGAAGTCTTACAGACATGCTCCAGGGACACCTAAGGTAATATGAACCAACAGGGAAACACCAGTGAAATACCTCAAAGGAATTTACTTGTGCTCCTCTATGAAAGTGTTACGTCTGACCACCCAGTTGAAGTGTCTTTACACCAATGCACTCAGCATGGGCCACAAACAGGGCAGTTGGAAGCTACTATAATCTAGTTGCCATTACTGAAACTTTATGGGATGGATCCTGTGAATGAAGTGCAACTATCAATGGCTACAGACTGTTTAGAATGGACGGGCAAGGAAGGAGGGGCAGAGGGGTTGCCCGCTACATCAAGAAATGGCTAGATTATGAAGAGCTGTCTCTGAAGAATAGCCATTAATAGGTTGAAATAGGTAAGAATTAGAGACCAAACCAACAAAGGGAACCTTGTAGGTGGTGTTTTCTACAGGCCACCTGATCAAGGGGACCCAAATGATGAACACAGGAGGCAACATGCTTGCAGGCTCTCATCCTGCTAGGGGACTTCAACCACCCTGATGTCTTCTGAAAAAGTAGCACAGCAAGCTAGGAGACTCCTGGATTGAGTGACTCCACAAGCATCTGCATTGCACATCCTGCATTGAGGATTACTTCTTAAACCAGGTGATAGAAAGCCCTACCAGAAAGGATATGACACTGGACCTGATGGTCACTAAAGCAAGTGAGCCTGGGCTGCAGTGATTATGCACTAATGAAATTCACAGGGTTATGAGCCAGGTAAAGTGTAAGTTCAGGATGCTGAATTTTAGGAAAGCAAACATCCAAACTGAATAGTGCAGTTGACATGCCTGAGAGACAGGATGCCATCCAAAGGGACATGGACAAGCTCTAGAAGTGGGCCCTTGTGAACCTCATGAAGTTCAACAAGGTCATGTGCAAGGTCCTCCACCTCCAGTATCAGTACAGGCTGGGGAAATTAAGGCATTACAAACATCCCTGTGGAGGAGTATTTCGGGGTACTGATGGATGAAAAATTGAACATTACTCTGCAATATTCGCTCACAGCCCAGGCAGCCAACCATATTCTGGGCTGCATCAGATAATTATAGCCAGCAAGTTGAGGGAGGTGATTTTGCCCCTCTGCTTTAATGAGACCTACCTCAAGTACTGCATTCAGCTCTGGAATCCTCAGCACAGCAAAGACATGGACCTGCTGGAGCAGGAGGGCCATGAAATGATCAGAGGGCTGTAGCAACTCTCCTGTGAGAGAGTCTGAGACAGTTGGGTTTATTGATCCTGAAGAAGAGAAGACTCCAGGAAGACATTATTGCAACCTTCCAGTACTGAAAGGGAGCCTACAAGAGTGCCAGAGAGGGACTTTTTATGAAAGCTAGTAGTAGTAGGACAAGTGGGAATGGCTTTAAACTGAAAGAAGGTAGATTTAGATTAAAGAGTAAAAAAAGTTCTTTACTGTGAGTGTGGTAAAACCCTGGAACAGGTTGCCCAGAGAGATGGTAGATGCCCCATCCCTGGAAGTGTTCAAGGTCAGGTTGGATGGGGCTCTGAGCAACCTGCTTTAGTTGAACATGTCCCTGCTTCTTGCAGGTGGGATTGGACTAGATGATCTTTAAAGATCCCTTCCAACCCAGACTATTCTATGATTCTATTATTCTGAGATAAAAGCTTCCTGATTTGCAGAGATGCATGTGGAGTCACAATCTGTACACTGGTTGTCACTTATCAGCTCTGGAATCCTCAGCACAGCAAAGACATGGACCTGCTGGAGCAGGAGGGCCATGAAATGATCAGAGGGCTGTAGCAACTCTCCTGTGAGAGAGTCTGAGACAGTTGGGTTTATTGATCCTGAAGAAGAGAAGACTCCAGGAAGACATTATTGCAACCTTCCAGTACTGAAAGGGAGCCTACAAGAGTGCCAGAGAGGGACTTTTTATGAAAGCTAGTAGTAGTAGGACAAGTGGGAATGGCTTTAAACTGAAAGAAGGTAGATTTAGATTAAAGAGTAAAAAAAGTTCTTTACTGTGAGTGTGGTAAAACCCTGGAACAGGTTGCCCAGAGAGATGGTAGATGCCCCATCCCTGGAAGTGTTCAAGGTCAGGTTGGATGGGGCTCTGAGCAACCTGCTTTAGTTGAACATGTCCCTGCTTCTTGCAGGTGGGATTGGACTAGATGATCTTTAAAGATCCCTTCCAACCCAGACTATTCTATGATTCTATTATTCTGAGATAAAAGCTTCCTGATTTGCAGAGATGCATGTGGAGTCACAATCTGTACACTGGTTGTCACTTACTTTTGTCTGACCTCAACAACGTTAGTCTGGGAGACACATTTTTTTTACTATTTATGAATTTTCCTTCAAAATTATATAAGAGATTATTACACTAAGGAGAACAAGAAGATTTTATCCTGTGTAGACTTTCCTTGCTGGGCACTATAAGATGTTATTAAATTTCAATCAAATTAGAATTAGAATAAATTGAAAGGACCACTTTAGTAAGCATACAACAATTTTATATGGTCATTTTACGTTGCAATGTTGCTATCTTTGGTCTGAAGTATCAGCTCTAGCACAGTCTTTAAATTTCAGCACATGAATCACATTTCATACCTGTGGTGTGATACTTCCTAAGATGTAGCACAAATCAACATTAGCTGTCCTAATGCCTGTCCTGTCTAATCTGAGTTTGTTCGATTGCAAAGGGAAGCCCTAACATGATTTAGGAATGGATCTTTAAAAAGAAAGCTTGCAGCTCTTGTATTCAGATGGCTAAAAGAAGAACTCCAGTTTCACCTATGTGTCCCACCCCCACAGCAATTCCTATACTGGAACCCATTTTTCTGCCCTCTCATTACTCTCCTGTCTTTCCAACCTCTATGAACCCAATTCCATCCCTTTACAGTGTCTTGTGAGTTGGGAGCCTAGGAGATGACACTTCAACTCTTGTATCTTTCATCCAGACAAAAAGGGTTTCAATGTTTTCTCCAGAACTGAAGATCATGAAAGAAAACAAGTGCAGGAACCTCAAGTCCCATCCTCATCCCCCTGAGATAATAGGATAACATATATCAATCGATACGCAGTACCAATAGAGTGTGGACTCCGCGTCATTACTTTGGATTATCTGACACATTGTGAGCTACTTATGGGGAAGAGCCCACAGGGGCCTCAAACAGTATGTGGAACCAAAAGGACACCTGGAATTCATTCCTGAAGTATCTGCTGAGATTTTACATTATGGTTTTCAGCTCCTGAGGGATACAAAGCATGCTTATAAATATTGTAGGAAAATAATGAAAAATGTTCAGCTTTAGTGGCCCTGAGGTAATAATATCATTTAAACATACAATCTCACATTCTGAATGCAAGCATGCACACCATTATCATATAAATGTAGACAAATTCATGGTTTTCAGAGATGTTTTGACCTTAATACATCTAATGAGTTCAGTTCTTGGGGCAATTCTTACAATTACTTAGCCTTTTGAAATATATACAGCAGAAAACATGTGAAAGTTTAAAATTGAAAGGTAGAGGCAGTTATGTTCTTCTACTACTCAGTGAGTAAAAAATTACAATTATAACATACAGGTATATGTATATAAGTCATATTAAGGAAAGTAAGGCTATTATATTACACAATGAAATAAGGAACTAATCTTTGAATTCTTGCAGAGAAGGGTCTTCTACTACTAGTTGGGTCTTCTACTACCACTTGGGTCTTCTACTACCTTACTTGGACTACTGATAGCAACCATTGGTATTAGTTACACCCATGTTCATTTACCACAGAATGTGATAGGACCAGTGAAACCATGGAAACTACATATTATGTGTTTTAGTAGCTATGGAGTTAGAAAGGACTACTAACTAGCTAAAGTTCAATAGCCAACATTTTGAATTGAAAGGTCTGTATTAAGGTTCTGAGACTTTAAGGTCAGATGAGACTTTAACTGTCATTTAGTCTGCACCTACACTTGTATAACTTCTATGTAAAGTTTAGCTGTGGTTCAAAAAGAAATCTAGACTTGCTAGATTCTCGACAATCTTAAAAGCTTCTATAGGAATGATGCAGGTCTTCAGGACTTACCAAGGCCAAATTATGTCCTATGCAGTTCAGCTGTGAATTTGATGCCTGTAAAAACCATTGATTTTCTTGTCTTATGCATGTTGTTATCTCTTGCTGAAAGCTTTGGTGTTTTTTAATCAAAGGAGAGCAGAAAAAAAAGGACAGATTCTCAACTTAATGTTATTCAATTGTCGGTTTATGCATTGTGTGTGCTCAGGGCAAGAGAAGGGTAGATATGAGGAACTATGGGATTCTAGTTTGGCTTCAGTTGCCATTATTTCTGCCTTGTGCAGAAAGCTGGAAAACTTCTTCCTTCTCTCATTCATGTAATCACTCCTGGTGAGAAGCTGTTACTGATAAAAAGCTTCCCTTCAAAGTCCCAAATAGAGATATGATACTATTGTATAATTTATGCTATTAACTCTGACAAATAAAGAAAAAGGTTTTTCCTGGTAAAATCAATTCAGTGCAAGAGCTGAGCTATTCCAAAGGAGTTGAATAGCATCCATGTTAAAGTGTGTCCTAAAATCAGATGTTTGAAGTTGACAGTCCTGGTGTACCAAAAGAAAACTGGAAACTACTGAGGGGAAACTTAAAACCAATGTGTTTTGTTTTTCTTGTTTCTCCTAAGTTGCTGTTGTTATCCAATTTCATAGACATAGCTGTTAGATTATCTATCAGATGCCAGTTCAGAACTTCATGCAGACATCTCTGAGCTTGGAATTATTTTTGACAAGTATACAGACCCCATGGGTTGCTGTAAGAAGAATTGTACTAAGCAACCTCTTTCCCAGGGAATTATTTTTCAAAACACTTCCCTGAGGAAATATTTAATTCATGGTCTGGGTTTCCTGGAATAGCTTGCCTAAAGCAGTTGATTTGATGTGGGTGGCACTTTTATGGTGATGGTCAGCAGTATTTAACAAGAAGCTATAGATATATAGCATTTATGCTAAAGTAGACTTAAAAAACTAGTAGTTTCTTTTAATTAACTAATCATTAGAATGGTCATAGCTGAAGGATGACACATTTTCTGACACTTTTGACTTAATATTTTAAAAGCAAACATTGATTTGTGAATGGTGGCAGATGATCTTTGATTATATTTATCACATACATTTTAAATTTCATTTTTTCTCAAATGTCTAAATTAAAACTTATTTTTCTCTGAAAGCAGTTACACATTTCATTTGAATTACAGAAGTATATACGTTGCAATCTCTTTTATAACTACAGTTGCTCCCTAGCAACTACTGTTGCCTGAACAGCAGTTTTGTTAGACATAAGTGGAGGGGTCTCTTGTACTAGAGCACCAGCAGCAGTAGGAGAAAGCGCAAAACTCCAGTGAGGAGAGAAAAAAACACATTAAGGATGCAGAGTTATTTCTAATTGTCAATTTGACAATAATTTTATTCTGATTGGGTTATCTTAAATGACTGACAACAATCCTAAATTAGAATCATACTCCGTTTAATTGTTTTAATGAAATATAATTTTCAGATCTTTTGCTTGGGTCTTTTGTATCTGAGGTTCATTTTCAGCATTAGCTTGTGCTTATCAGAAGTTGTACTGTCTTTGGGATCAGTGGTCCCACTCCATCCTCAGCCCTATTCCTAGTAATTTAAATGTGTCCATTCCAGCAAGCATGTGCCCACTGGCTGAAGAACATTGTGTCATTGATTGAACCAAGAATTACACAGAATAACTTATTAGTCCTCACTCTGATCAGGAAACTGATCTAATTGCCATGTGGCCTCATACTTCCTAGACCTGGCACAGGAGAGAAGGGAGACAAGGAGAAGGAAAGTAGAGGACAACCACTGTTATTTGGTACAGGTACAATTTCACATCTACCTCCGCTGATAACTCTTCCTGCAGTCCTCCATTCAATTAGCTGCAGCCTATTAATATGTGTATCTCTATACATATGTATGTATGTGAATAGATATATGTATACTGGATACAATGTACATATCTGTGTATATATGCATATATGTGTATGTAAATGTGTAATATTGTAGTCTTTTTATACAGTATCTTTGGATTACAAAACAAATTTTTGAAGCATTTATGATGAGCTATAGTAGATGGATTCAGTGGCTTTTTTTTCTTTCGAAAACCAAAATGAATTTTTATGCCTGTCATTAGACTATTTTGCATCTAAATTTTTCTGAATTTTTATAGGAAACAAAGTATTTCAGAACTCCTGAATCAAAGCTTTTTCCCGAAAGAGGAGCTCTTTGATAGACTTCATATAAGCTGACTAACTAGGCAATTGTAGTCCAAACCCCTCAAGATTCCTTTCTCAAGGAACTCCCCACTGGAGTTGTACCAAGGCTGAAATAAACCTCTTAAGGCACTGACTGGTTTTTCACTGGTAGGTAAAGATAATTGTGCATCATAGAGCACACATTTTGAGTCAGAAAATAGAAATAATGAATTTAAGTTCAAGAACCGAGAAAAAAAGTTTGTTAAAAAGGCTTATACAAAAATCTCTTGCATTTGTTTATAACACAATCATAACTCATAGAATCATAGAATAGTTAGGGTTGGAAAGGACCTTAAGATCATCTAGTTCCAACCCCCCTGCCATGAGCAGGGACACCACACACTAAAATATGTTGCCCAAGGCTCTGTCCAACCTGGCCTTAAGCTCCTCCAGGTTTGGAGCATTCACCACTTCCTTGGGCAACCTATTCCAGTGCCTCACCACCCTCACTGTGAAGAACTTCTTCCTTATATCTAATCTAAACTTCCCCTGTTTAAGTTTAAACCCATTACCCTTTGTCTTACCACTACAGTCCCTAACAAAGAGTCCCTCCCCAGCATCCCTCTAGGCCCCCTTCAGGTATTGGAAGGTTGCTATGAGGTCTCCACGTAGCCTTCTCTTCTGCAGGCTGAAGAGCCCCAACTTTCTCAGCCTGCCTTCATACAGGAGGTGCTCCAGTCCTCTTATCATCCTCTGGCCCTCCTCTGGACTTGCTCCAGCAGCTCCATGTCCTTTTTATGTTGAGGACACCAGAACTGGACACAATACTCCAAGTGAGGTCTCACGAGAGCAGAGTAGCCCAGGATGCAATTGGCTTTCTGGGCTGCAAGTGCCTGGTCATGTCAAGCTTCTTATCAACCACCACCCTCAAGTCCTTCTCCACAGGGCTGCTCTGAATCTCTTCTTTGCCCAGCCTGTAGCTGTGCCTGGGATTGCCCTGGCCAAGGTGTAGGACCTTGTACTTGCCTTGGTTAAACTTCTTGAGGTTGGCATGGGCCCACCTCACAAGAGTGTCAAGGTCCCTCTGGATGGCATCCCTTCCCTCCAGCATATCAACCAAGCCACACAGCTTGGTGTTGTTGGCAAACTTGCTGAGGGCACACTCAATCTCACTCTCCATTTCACCGACAAAGATATTGAACAAGACAGGTCCCAGCACCAATCCCTGAGGGACACCACTCGTTACTGCTTTCCAAATGGACATTGAGCCATTGACCACAACTCTTTGCATGCAGCCATCCAGCCAGTTCTTTATCCACTGAGTGGTTCATCCATCAAATTGATGTCTCGCCAAGTAAGAGGCTGGGACAGTGTCGAACGCTTTGCACAAGTCCAAGTAGATGACATCAACTGCTCTGCCGCTGTCCATCAGTTCCGTAGCCCCATCATAGAAGGCCACCAAATTGGTAAGGCAGGATTTCCCCTTAGTGAAACCATGCTGGCTGTCACCAACCACATTGTTGCTTTTCATGTGCCTTAGCTTGCTTTCCAGGAGAATCTGCTCCAAGATTTTGCCAGGCACAGAGGTGAGACTGACTGGTCTGTAGTGCCCTGGGTCTTCCACCTTCCCCTTCTTGAAAATGGGGGTTATATTTCCCTTCTTCCAGTCATCAGGAACTTCACCTGACTGTCATGATTAAATTTATCTAGAGATTTTAATAACTGTTGATACTTCAATTTTTTCCTCCAGATTTATGATAAAACCAGTACAAAATATAATAGATTTTGGGATGGAAGATTTAGATTTGTCTTTCAGCTAGTACTATTCTTAATATTCTGAATTGTTTTCTTACATATTTAATCTCAGTTGAAAGCTTTATCAATGCCTCTTTATCTTTCTTGCAGTTTCATAATTGTCAAACTATGTTTCTTTTCTAGTCTTTTAATTTTTATTTCTACTACTGAATACTACCAATTATTTTCCCTTTGGTGAAGGTTACTTCTTCATCTAATGTTAATTGGCTTTGGTCCACTGGTAGAATGGACCTGAGTTAATTTACATGACCTTAGAATTGCCCCAAATAGAATGACAGAAACAACTGAGTAAAGGCATACAATTTTCCCCACAAAATTACAGCAATGTTTAAACTGTGGTCTTTCAATATTGTTTAATTCTGTAAAAGATCTTGATATGCAATTCTCTGAACTAGGCTGCCTTAGTTGAAATAAAGATTGCTGTATTTCCACTGGAAAGACTTTAAATCAAACAGAAATAGAATTGAAAAATATCTTTGCTTCTTATCACCTTATGTCCATTCCAAGAATACTGACAGTGAACAAATGAGGAGATGACTGGTTTTTAAGCTATACTCTACTGTTTAAAATTCTACTTCTTTGGCTATCAGAAAGCTGTCAATATTATTTCTATTACTTTCCTAGACAAATGAAGGATGTTGAGTTTATTTCATGTGGAAGCTACACTGTTAACTATTGTAATAGTGAGGTAAGGAAATCAATAGCTGCCAATAAAAATTGTCACAGATTTGTAATATTGACGAGATGAATAATCACGGACTCCAAACAACTCTATAAGAGTTATAACTGAAGACCTTTACTTGGATCACTAGCTCCAATATATATCATCAAGCCCCATTATCACGCGTCTTAAGTGTAGCTAATTGGTTATATTTGCTTTTCATGCGCTGTCCATGTGCCCTAAGCTAATACATAATTGGTTGGCTAGCAATACCACATTTCCTGGTTATCGCAACTGTCCATTCCTGTGTTTGTTCTTGCTCCATCACTTATCTTCCTCAGGTGTCCTTGGATGTATTCTGGTGTCCTTGGATGCCAGAGTCGGGCCTATGTGACCTCAGCCAAGTACACGGCTCTTGCTGAGTATTGCACAGGGCTTACTCCATTTCTGTATAAGCGTGCCCATTTTCCTCTAGAAAAGATCCCACATAATATAGCAAAGTACAATGTTGTATCTTATTTCATTTTCTTGTTTCTGTTTTTTCTTGGTTTGTTGTTGCTGCTGCTGCTGTTGGTTTTCCTTGCCTTTTACCTCCTACTCTTCTTATCAGAAAGGTGGAATTACTTTTCCAGCTTTTGCCTACAAACCAGTTCACCTTCCCTGAATTTGACCCATAAAGATGACTGATATTTTTCTTTGTTGGAAAAAACCCAACTTTACAGATTCTAGTAAAGCAATATTTTATCCTGGTAGTCTAATACATATATAAGTAGAGTTTTTAGGCCAACTAACTTTTCTGACACTGCTGTATGAGGAAGAAAAATTACTATAGGGTGGCTTTATATTAAGCTAGGTAAGGCATTTTTAGATATCGAGTTTGTAAGAAAGCTCAGTGTGGCCATCTGGTTAAAAATGTTTTTCAACTGCTTCAGTATAAATATAGCTTCATGTTGTGTAATATGTCAGGAAAGCGAAAAGGACGTTTTAGTAGTTGTTTATATATTCCTTGTAGCAAACATGACTGACTACATGTACTAGCAGGGAAAAGATATCAGTCATGTGGCCCCTCTAGGTTGTTCTACTGTTTCCTTGTCATGGTTTAAGCCCAGCCAGCAACTTGGAACCACGCAGCCGCTCGCTCCCTCCCCCCCATTTTCTTCCTCCCCCCGCTCCCGGAGGGATGGGGAGGAGAATCGAAGGAATGTAACTCCCACGGGTTGAGATAACAGCTCTCCAGTAACTAAGGTATAATACAAACCACTACTGCTACCAATAATAATGATAAGAGGAATAACAAGGGAAAAGGACACAACCGCTCACCACCCGCCGACCGATACCCAGCCCGACCCGAGCGGCGATCTGGGCCTTCCGCGTAACTCCCCCCAGTTTATATACTGGGCATGACGTGCTGTGGTATGGAATACCCCTTTGGCCAGTTTGAGTCAGGTGTCCTGCCTCTGCTTCCTCCTGGCTTCCCCTCCTCCCTGGCAGAGCACGAGACTGAGAAAGTCCTTGGTCAGAGTAAACATTACTGAGCAACAACTAAAAACATCGGTGTTATCAGCACTGTTCCCAGACTGAAAGTCAAAAACACAGCACTGCACCAGCTACTAAGAAGGAGAAAAAATGACTGCTGTAGCTGAACCCAGGACATTCCTGTACAAGAGTTTCCATTTTCTGTTTTCTAAGAGCCAAGTTCTGAGGCTGTATTTTGTTTGCTAGGTTTTGGTGGGTTTTTTTTGTCTTCATAGGGAACGAATGGTGCTACCACTTTGACTGACAAAGAATGGCACTGTAGCAAATATAAACTATCCTGGATGCACTTCTTTGGGAATTTACTGCAGTAATGTCATAATCATCCTTCAATATGGTGTGTAGACCATGATGGATTTGTTTCTCAACCTCACAAAAATTGCTCATTTTTCAATATAAATACATCTTAATGCTTTTGTATTTCCCTCATGCTGTGCAACACACTTGAAATTTATGGCAAAAAAATACATTGCTCAGCACTTCAACCTCTACTTCTAGATTTAGTCTACATATACAAAAGTAAAAGAAAAAAGCAGAAAAATCTGTCACTTCATTGGGTTTATTTTTCTCATTTAGATTCAGCAACATTTTGTAGAATGTAAAATGCAGATTACCCAGCAAAAATAAATGCAGAAAAACAGATTCAATATCATCATGTATTAACTTTTCCATTTTCATGGCAGAAATTGTTTCTGTCAATACTTTAATTTCAACTAAGCTGAGTAAGAAAAGAAATGATGGCTTTTGGCAACATGGTATCCGTATCTGGGATTTGGTCTTTAAATATTATGCTTTATAATTTATATCAGATTCTCAGGTCATGATAAAAATCCTAATTCTTTTCAGGATTTATGTTTCTAAGATAACAATTTTGAGCTATACTGGTATTCACGAAATTTAAGGCAAAAGTGTGACGAGAACAAATACGCTGCCATGTAACTCCTTTAGGCATTGCTTTTGAGACTAACACAGCAGGACAGATTTGTTCCTAGTTATGTGCAGCGGAATGAAAGGGAGGTCCATGTTGATTTTTTTATTATTTTGTACGAACTGTGTGTCAATGCTGAAAACAACATTCTGATATTTTAAAAATTTAACATTCATGTATATCAGAGTTGCCTTTTAACCACAGTGAGATTGTTTGGATACAGAGAAGAAGAGAGGCAGGGAACACAAGATTAGCATAAGCCATAAAAACACTTGTTTATTTCATGAAACTTAGCTGACACACCTGAAAGCAAGGAGAGGTGCAACCCCTCCTTTATCAAAGAATCAGAGAGTGCAGTGATATTTCTTCCCGCAGACTTCAGCCAGGACAGAAGCAGTGAGTGGATCCCTGACTGATTCTTCCAGTGACTTGGCTGGTGTTTGTAGTGAAGGTGGGAGGCAGTGCTTCTATTTCCTTGTGTTTGCGTGGCAAGCCATATAAAATAGGTTACAGGAAAAACATTTGGTGTTGGAAAAATGTTAAAACACAGCCTCTTCCTTGTAGGGCCCTGTGAGGGTGTTCCCAAATGGAAATAAGCAAATAAAGTTGCTGAATACTTTGCTTTAACTTCTTATATTCATTTATTGACCAGAAGGTGGGAACTTAAATTTGACTGGAGATTCTTGGACTGCAGAAAGTGAGGTGTCTGCTGGATATTGGCACCAGATTAGTCAATACTATTAGCTAGTCTGCCTAACATTTACATGCAACACTACAATGAGTGGTTTGGGGTTGGCTATTTTTTTGTGGTGGCTGCAAGGAATTGAACTGTTTTTCTGGTCTTTATCTCCCTTTGAAATAATTTTTTCAGTCTATCTGTACTTACTTTCTTTGTATTATACAGGTTATATAAAGACATAGTCTGGAAATAGAATCCACATATACCTATGGTTTTTAACTAAGAAGATAGCAACATTGTGGACCTTTACTGAGATATCATCTTAGTCCTGAAGCTAGTGTGAAGCTAGCCTATGTCATACTTGATAGACCATGCCATACATTCAAGTACAGTTCAAGTATCTGAGCACTGAAAAATTCCTTGACTTCCTCCTTGATATGGGTCATTCCTGACAGATTTTTACCTCTCCACACTAAATTTTGACATCTGAGGTCACTTGCATTTTTTTACAGCAACTTTTGTCAAGGATACACACCTTCTTCTAGGAGTAAACTTTGAAGACTATTTGGAAGCTTTTCTGGCTGGTTTTATTCCCTTCCTGACTTCAAGAGTTCAAAACAACTTTGATTTCTAATTGACATTCTATTACTGTTCTTGAGATATGATCTTTGTTGTACATCATCTACAATTAAATTAGATAATACAGTAAGGGCAGGTATCTATCATTAAAGAGAGTTATCTTTTGAGTATTCCTTTATCAGTTGTACATTTGTTCTGAAATAAGTCACAAATATTTAAGCATTAAGTTACATGACCAAAGAGGTTGGAAATCTTCAGACACCCTTAATAGAGAAAAGATTTTTTCTTTTCTTTTTTTTTTTTTTTTTTAACTTGGAGAGAGGCTTGACTTGATTAAAGTTTCTCAGTACCCTCCAGGGAGTATAGTCAAAGGATATATATCCCTGTTAAGGTAGATGACTTCAGTGATCCATCTTACTATTCATTTTCTCACTTTTTGGTGGTACTGCTAAAGGTGACAAGAACAGTCCTTATCATGGAAATAACCTGTTTGCTGTTCTTTAGCAACTTATGTTTCCCACACAGCTTTTATGAGAACAATGTTAAGTTAAAAAAATTAGAGAAAATTCATGGTATTTAACTTTCGATCACATGACATGGAAGAATTAATCTGTAATAGATTCCACTGCCTGGAAGAAGCATATTAAAATTAAGATTCTGCATCTCTACTGTGTTCAGTCCGATGAATTGATATAATGTAGATGAAGTGCTATTAAACCAAAATGAGAGCATGTTGTAGTGTACTTGTTTATTTAAGACAGAATATCATGGTGGAAAAAGATTCAGGTTCTTTCTATTTTATTTTAATATATCCAACTTACATGTAATTACATAGAAAAAAATCACTCTTCTGATGGAAAAAAGCTTTCATGTTATGTTTGAGGGGAGACGTAAATACATGCTTAATACCAGCAGCTCAAAAATTGATTTGGAAGTGCACACACATAACAGTTTATGGTTTGCCTTAGTAGAGCATGTTTGCTCTATATTTATTGCTTGAACTGGTATGGTACCAACCAATGCAGTTTCTCACTCAGGTAGGATCAGAATCTGAACAGCATGTTCCTGCAGCTCCATTGAGTATTTTTCAGAATTAAATTGTTCATGAGTTATAAACTGTGTCCAGCACCTATGACTAACATTAAGAGCAAACTTGGAATGTTAAATTTTAAAAAGTTTGTAGTTGATTTTTATTTTTTTTTTAAATGTGTATCTGAGTAACTTCCAGAATCTATTTCACCACTCTGAGGTAAAGTTCCTCTACTTTCACTTCTGGCAATAAACATACATATATCTTACCTTTAACCCAAACTGGGTGTTCCTGTTCTGAACTACAGCATTATGTACTCATCCTGTTCCTTATTATTGCTATATTCATACAGCATGCATTTCTGAACCTAGATAGCTTTACAAATGAAATCTTTCTTTATTGCAAGTGCAATGAAATAGTACAAAACACTACTTTAAAAATAAATAAATAAGATCCTTTAATTTATTTCTCAAGTCAGGGATTAAGTAGGTCAAGGAGAACATAAAATTATTTTCTGTTTACATTCACTCCACTCCACTATGTTACAGCACAACAGATACAGTAAAAGAAAAAAAAACCCAAACCCAAACCCTGGCCCCACACCCCAAAAAAAACAACACAAAACGCAAAAAATGAACTAGCAGTTGCAACATTACCAATGAAAACACAAGTTATAAAATAACTCACATCATAACATTATTTTCAGAAAGAATGTAATCCCTTACAATAAGTAGTCATGAAACAGAACTTGCCAGATAAAAGAGTGAAACAGAAATTGTTCCTATCAAAGAGGTCATAACAGGTCCAGAAAACGTGCATCCTTCTTTGTTATGAGATTACTAAAATTCTATATGATCTTCATTCATTATCTGACTGGTATAGTTGAATTATTGACATGATATTCCAGGTCAAGGAAAATTCTGAGTTTGGGCAGATAAGAGTGACAGAGTTTTTTAAATACTGTTACTAGGTTTGGATGTATTAACATGATTTGATTCTGATTTGCCAATACAATTAACATGTGATGCATTCTCCCTATTAGGTGAGAGCAGTCATATCCCACATTATGCTCACAGGAGAGCAAAAATCCAGTTACATTTGCTTCAAGGATACTAAGAAAAGCAGAAAGACACTATGTACAATTTAACGGGAGCATAATCATTATCCTCAGAGTTTTCAAGTTTCATCAGTACTTATGTGGATGAAATTTCACATTTCTAACAAACCTTCTTCCTCTCATGTCACTACACTTGGTTTTCCATTTCTAGCTATCAAGAAAATGCAGAGGTGGGCTCTTCTGTTTTCTGCCCACACTTGCTATCAAGCACAGAAATTCTTCATTAGTTGATTGCTCAGATGGTTTGTCAAGATTAGCTTTGTCATTTAAACAGCAAAAACCTTCCTATTTTTCAGAAATACATGCAAGAGATTTAACAGGAATGAAAATGTGCAGGTAGGCCCAATAGTATCCTAAATTCTGGTCAAAGCATTGGTAAAGAAAAGCCTGAAAAGAGTTCATATGACTGATATTTCCACATTAATAAAATTGGATAATCACTAACAAGTATTTTTTGATTTACATTCAAGCTAATAGTTACTGAATTAAGTTGCTTATAAACACATTGTTCTGTTCTTCTTAATGCTGTCTCCACAGCTGCATAATTAACCTTTGCTCAGATTTAAGACAGTGCTCAGGTATTTCTGGCCATTTTAATCCACTGTGTGGCATACAGAAAGTCAACAGGAAAGTTAGCATTTTACAGCCTCTGGGACAAGTGCATATAAAAGTAATGTTGCAAGCTGTGACCATCAGACCTATATTTCTTCTGGAATATCAAGTTGCATCGTTTGGTCAGTTAATAACAACTGCCCTCTGATTTCACCTTCTTGGAGGTAGATGTAGTGATTCCTTCTACACATTGGAGAGAGAGTAGGACTGTTTAGGTATTCTATCTGAAATTTCCATACTTGAAAGAAATCTTTTTTCGTCATCAGCCTTGTAACTGCATGAAAAATGTCTTTCATACTTTTGTTAACATGACGATATATAGTTGATACTATGCAATATAACATGTATTTTGATTGCTGCTACTACTTTTATGGAATCCTGACCTGAAAATGCAGGTTTATGTTTATGAAGTTCATTCACACATGACACTATGCATGTAGAATAAACTATGTAAACCAAAAATATTTTGCATTTTATATACAATAATAGTTCTTGTATGAATATAATTTGAAAAGTGCTTTAATGATAAACAATGAGAAAGGTTTTTTTTTAAATGAATTTTTTCCATAAACATTTTTCTCTTGTAAGTTTTGGAGGTAAAAAATATTCTTAGAGGTATTTTAAAACACAGTTTATGAACAAAATATATTTTAGCTGATTTTGTGCATTGAGTAAAAGCCATTCCAGAATGCTGAAAATCAAGATAGCAATTACACTGATGCATTACAGTCATGCCAGTTTCAGTCAGGTTAACATTGGCTTAGAAGGGATTTTACTTTAAGTTTGTAAAATTTCAAGTTCTAAACTGTTCTAACATAAACTTAAACACTACAAAGAGTACACAGAGAAATTAACAATCATTGTCAGTATGTAGTTTAAAATTAAATTACCTAAATGAGGAAAGTTTTATGTTTCTGCAAGTATTAATTTTAAATATAGATTTCAAATAGCTTTGTGGTTATCAGAACATATGCTGCTACTTAAAGCAAGCAGTTTATAGAGAGTACAGACCACTAACAGCTTGCTAAAGCAAATTTTTCAGTCAGACTTGTTCTTTGTTAGTTCCTGAGGACAGTGTTGAAGTGTGAAAACTAATACTTTTGCAATGCTGAAGAAGTTGTGCTTTCACATCCTTCCCAGTTACAATAACCTGGAGGTATTTCCTACTTCTGAGATATTTTCATTTTCTCCTGCATTGACAAACTGTTATTTTTTGTTTGTTTGTTTTATTTGGTGCTTTGTGGTTTTACTGTGTACATTTTATGTCTGAACTTTATTTTCCAGGATCTTGGCATGTATGTGATGTCAAAGTAGTTAAAGAATATCAGGATGTTTCTAGAAGAATGTGTTAAATTTCTTTCTTGGGGATCTTATAACAGACTGTAGCAAGTTAACTCTGGTGTAAACAAGTATGTGGTTTATGAAGGACTAAAACTTCTCTTATTTTGGACAAGCTGGTTTATAGTCATGTAAATTTAAATAGTGTAATGCATCTTATAATATGAACAGCTTTGCTGTGACATTTTCACCTTAACTGAGAGGCTTTCCCCTGCTTTTTAGTATGTCTGATCAAATGTTGAAAGTAAACATAATCATAGTGATAAAAAAAAAATACAACTAAAATATTGTATTAAGGGTAACTCCCTAGAGTATAGAGGTACTGTAAGCTTTTCTGAGCCTGTGTGTTCTCACTGTAAACACAGACAAAGGATATGAAGGGAGGGAGAAAAATTCTGGCTTCTGTTGCTCACGCTGCAAATGAACTGACTCATTATTTTAGCAACATCTAAAGACCTATGTGAGTTGAGGCCACTGCTGGGTTCAATCTTCTATACTGTAATATATATAACAGTACATACATTAAGATTCCCAAGTACTTGCAATCTGTTAAATGCTGGTTATAAATCTGATCTTTAAGGGTTGTCTAGTTTCAGTATACCTAAAACTTTGTATCAGGCTTCTGTTTAGAGAACTAGATAGAGATGCTCTAGGTAGGATGGGGGTGAAGGTTGTCTACCTTAGCATTTCACAAGATAAACACAATACCAATGGAGTACAAGCATGTGCCATTTCATTTCGAGCATTTTTCCATGAATCACTTATTAAATAATTTAAGCATTTTTCCATATATGTCAGTTTTATTTACCTTTAGGTAAATAAAGTCTAAGTATTTATTCTATGGTTTTTTAATTGCAGCTGTTGTTATTGAAATCAGCACCACTACCAAAAAACCCCTTATAATAATTTAAGTGTGGTAAGAACATATTGTACTTTACTGATCACAGCCAATATTCAGTATGGCTGACCACTACTGCCCATGATATATGCCTGAGACTCTTTCAAGTGGTTCAACTAAGTCAATGCAAACTTTTACTTTAGTCTGAGGCTCTCTGGATAAAATTAAACTTTATACATACACTGTACCATAGGATTGATCTGGCATACAGGAATCTTATGTGCTTTTTGATATATACAAGGCAATACTTCAACCATAATCGAAGATATTTTACTTTAGGCTTTTAATTCCTGTCTGTCCATTCTGAATGGAACTGGAAATCTCGGTCCAAGGGAGTCTGAGGTTCTAAAGCTGGAGCAGATAATTTTTTCATTTGTGACATGAAAGAATGGGTGGAAAAATCCCAAGGACTTCCCAGGCATTTCAGGCTGTGTCCATAATGAAAAGTTTTGTAATAAGCAAGTTAGCAAGCTTTTATGGTAGATTTGGAGCAAAGGGTCACATCAGACCAAAGATAAATGTCTCCTTAAAGAATCTATAGAATTTTCTGCCAGCAGCAGAAACAAAGGGCCACTGCTAGTCCACGTTATCAACACAGATTATTGAAATATTGACATTTCCAAATGTGAGAGAACCTGCAGTGACTTGAGGAGGAGAAAGCAGTCATTCTTCTGACTCTGAGAAGAGGTGATACTGGCTCAGATAAAAACAGGCACCCTATCAGGTGCTATTTGCTTCAACTCTGTAGAGATTATCCATGTCAGACAACTACAGATCAGCCAGGAAGCCCTCATCTGAACTGTCTTCATTTGGTATTTACACATTCTCAAAATCAAACTTGTGCAGAAAGAAAAATCTCCTTATCGAGACAGAGAGAACCTAACAGGGAACTGGCTGAAACAGAGCTTCAGTAGACCTGTTGGTGGTGCCTTCTTGGCACTTCATGGATTTAATCTTGCAGCTGGGAGATGATACCCTAGGAGTAGAATGATAGGAGCACTTCCCACCCAAGATGTATCTGCAGAAGAGGTGTATCATTTATAAGCAGGCTGAGCTGTTACATTTCTCAAAGCAGTCCACTCTTTTCTATGAGCACATGTGCTGTACAAGCCTACAGGTTGTGGTGATTCTTTTTCTGTGCTTGTTATATTGCTCAGCAAGCATTTCCTACTAAAGTCTTGCTGGACCTCAAACTTCTAAAATTGTGATGACTGTCCTTCTGTCTGAGTGGAATAGAGTAAAAGCAATCTTTCTGTTAAGTGATTTTTTTTTTATCCTCAAATTTTTTGAACAAGACCAGACCTGGAAGAACTATGGGCAGAGAAACATAGAATTTTCCAGCTGTGAAAAGGCCTGTACTAAGAAACTGCTTTTTAACTCTGTTCCTGGGCTTGACAACCTGCTCAAAAATGGTAATTATTTGAAATGTCCCACTGAAAACACAGTTCAATATTAGATGTGAATGGAAAGTCTACTCTGGCTCAGAAATTATCTTAGGACGAATACTGTGAATACTGATTTTACTATCTGAGAGCACTGCTTGTTTGGGAAACAGTTTTTGGACGTTCTGTAGATTGGCAGGAGACTGAAAATCTCTAGCTCCCATGCAGCAGCAGCCCATTAGACTGGGTTGCTCTCAAGCATCCTAACAACTCAAAACAATCCTAACTCTGAACATGCCTCCAGTATGAAACCCAGGCACAGAAGGCAGTGAGCACACTCACAGTAAACCCAGAGTTGCAGGCAGTGCTGGTCAGCACTAGGCAGCAGGTCCCTGTCTTGTATTTATGTTTAAACCATGCTATCGCTGTGCAGCAGAAAGTATATGAATTGATTCATCACTGCATAGGCAACAATATGCACCTACACAGTACACGTTCCAGGGCGAAAGGGTAGGAGAGATGGTGTTTAATTTTTTGCACAATGAAGAGTATATAGACAATAAGGTTGTTTTGCCAGGCATGCTAAGTAGTATTTCCTGCCTGTGTTATTCAAACTGATCACTTACAATTCAAGAGATGATGGTAACTCTGTTGTGGGAAGGAGAGGCCAGGAACTGGGTGTCGTGGTTTAAGCCCAGCCGGCAACTTGGAACCACGCAGCTGCTCGCTCACTCCCCCCCTTTTCCTTCCTCCCCCCGCTCCCGGCGGGATGGGGAGGAGAATCGAAGGAATGTAACTCCCACGAGTTGAGATAACAGCTCTCCAGTAACTAAGGTATAATACAAACCACTACTGCTACCAATAATAATGATAAGAGGAATAACAAGGGAAAAGGACACAACCGCTCACCACCCGCCGACCGATACCCAGCCCGACCCGAGCAGCGATCTGGGCCTTCCGGGTAACTCCCCCCAGTTTATATACTGGGCACGATGTGCTGTGGTATGGAATACCCCTTTGGCCAGTTTGAGTCAGGTGTCCTGTCTCTGCTTCCTCCTGGCTTCCCCTCCTCTCTGGCAAAGCATGAGACTGAGAAAGTCCTTGGTCAGAGTAAACATTACTTAGCAACAACTAAAACCATCGGTGTTATCAGTGTTGTTCCCAGACTGAAAGTCAAAACCACAGCACTGCACCAGCTACTAAGAAGGAGAAAAAATGACTGCTGTAGCTGAACCCAGGACACTGGGTGAGCAGAATAAGCACTGAAATAACTTCCCCCTACTGCTGGCAGTGACTGGCAAAGGTGTTTGGACATGTGTCAGGTAGGACGAGAGGGAGAAAACATGATCAAGTACCTAGGTGTCAAAACAGCCCGCCATGCAGATGGAGATAATGCAGAATTTCTTAGTGAAATGGATTATTTTCCACATGCTACATATACTGGGCACACCCACTTGGTATCAATTCTGCTTTTTTTTCCTGGTGACAGTTATAAGAAGACTGCATAGAGTATGATGGGCCACTCTACCTGTTGCATTTGTTAAAAAAAAATCCAAACCAAATCAAAAAAGTTACTCCCTGTTCAGCTGCCACATCTCATGAAGACTAGGAAATAACAGTCTTTTACACAGTGGGGTTTGTCCTTTACCTCCTTTGGCTAGAAGTCTTCCTCTAAGACATACTGTGAACAATGCTTTAGGAACTATCTCACTCTTGTCAGCTGCATCTGAGTAAATGGGTGGTCTGGACTTACTTCTTCCTCTTTCTCCAAGGAAACACGTTGTCATGAATTTCCCCATCTCTAATGAAAATTGACCCACTAGGAGATGAGGTCATGGTGTAACCAAACACCTAGTCGAACTTCTTTTATTGAAGTGTATTACACTTCAACAAGAAATTCTAAACCAAGGTTAGTGATGGATGCTGCAGCTACAAGTGATGAATGATGAAGGTTTTCATCTTGTATAATTGCTGTATATTGTACAATCTAGTTGGAAAGGATATGGTGAAATTGTCTGCAATATTGCTGTCCTACCTTTGGTACTTTGGCTGGGGCATCATCTTCTGGTGGTTGGGGAGATTGAGTGTTCCATAGAGTAGTTGGCTACATTCAGTCTTCAGATCATCAAAGAGGAGTTTCTATAAGAAGCAAGCAGCTTGTTTCTGAGATAAGGACTCAAAGGTGTTGGGAAGGAGGAGGCTTTTCATCAGCATAGAGATAAAGGAGAAGAAAGGAAAATTGTTACCCCAAAGACAAGAACAGCCTTTGAAACGACAACTTCTTGTGCACAAGACCTGTGCAAAAGGCTAGTAGAAGACTAACATCCTCTTTCTCAAATTATATATGAAAACCTCTCAAGTTTACGAATGTGAATTTATGTCAAAGTTTCATGTCGTCCAATTGACCAGCATGGTATTTAACATAATACCTACCTTTCCTTACCTGAAAAGACATTCAGTATACACTTTTCTAAAACATACATTTGTATGCTGAAAAGAATCAAATTTTATACTGTAGTGAATCTGCCCTCTGAAGGCCTGTGATAGCTTTTCTAAGGACTGAAATTCGCTTTCAGTTCTCAGGACACCGAAATTTTAAAGTAAAAATGCCTCATAAAATAATGGTTTTGTTTTCTTGGGTAATGATAAGATTCTTGTGAGTAGTTTGGGATTTCATTTTAAGAAGTATTATTTTTATTCTGGTTGACACCGCAAAGGGAATAGGGTTTTTAGGACAAAGACACCTAAATAATGTTGCTGCTATGTTGCTGTCTTTATATAGGTATATATATGTTGTTAGGCATATTTTTATTTTGTCAGATGAGTGCCTGTTGTATTGCAGACATAGATTCTCCCCTAATTTGCTCACAGCCACAAAGTTGTTTCTTGAAAACCCTTGTGTAAATACTTACTATGATGTATAAGAATATTTTATATTGATAATATTACACACTAACAATTAAATAGTTCATAATATATTTGTTACATATTTTGCAAGTGGAACACAAGTAAGAAACAGTAAAGAAGAAATTAATCCTAGATATATATACCTTTTCCACAACTACCAAAATAGTCAGGATGGTGACATTACTGATGCTAATAGACAGGGGAAGAAGAGAGAGGAAGGATTTAAAAGGCAGATAAGATTTTGGATTTTTTTAAATTTTGGCATAGTTCATGGAAGTGAATTTACTGCTGGAAGCATTAGGAAGTCACCTGTAAATACATTAATTTCCTTTTGGTTCATAAACAAAACTCTTAATTGAGAGACGCTAACACAAATGAAAACAAGTGAATACAATTCCTGCTTCACTAAGATTTCTTTTGAGCTTTGTTTTCTACATTGATTTTTGTTGCCAGACAGCACTGACCTCTAAAGAATAGAATAAGGAAATCCATTCAGTGATGACACAAACTCTTTCTTACTTCAGGCTGGATTTAATTGATGTTTGTGAAGTTCCTTATGCTGGAACTCAAAAAAGAAGTTCTTTCTTTGGCAAATGTTTTAAAATTCCATTTTTCCTGCTGTAAGAGAATTCACAAGTTTGTGCTTATCTCCTCCACTTTTCTTTCCCAAAATAAATGTGCCGTACACTAGCTTTTTGCAGCGTACTTTTGTACTTCACCTGTAGCTGTAGTTTAGTGCTGATAGTTACAATTTATTCAGTAGGTGTCTCCTTTACCCTTCCCCTCTTTCCCCTTGTCTCTTATTCCTCCCTGCCATGAAATGTTTGATAACAAATGAAAAAGTATGGTATTAATTACCTATGTCAATGAAGCCTGTTTATATTACTCATCTTTTCCTGTCCTCTTGAGGTCATGCAATAAACAGAAATATAATCTGCAAGTAAGTCCTCCATTTTTTAAATCATGGCAGAGGGCATAGTAGTAGTTTTTTAATGTGCCATATACAGTACTTCCTCTAAGTCTTTTTATGTCACAGATTGTTTTGTTGTTTTAATGGATGTAAGTAACACTAGTTCCACTATAGTGATGAGGGAAAAAATGACACCAGCATGTAGCGAAATGAGTATTCCCTAATAGGCCCATGGCAAATCTGAGCATAAATTCTAGTTTTCCCCTCATCTAATCTAAGTATTTTGTTCACTTGCCTGCTGTGTTCATGTTGGTTGAACCAAATAATGATACTTCACTGTCACATACAATTTTTAATAATTGAATAGGTTTGATTTGAGCCTGATAACCAGATTATTGTCTTTTACATAAATTGTCTCTTTGAAACAAATTCTAATGTCCTAGAAGAGCTGAGTTTTCCTACTTTTATTAAAATGTATGTGAATTTGATTAAAATGTAATTTATTAAACATTTCCCTATGCAGGAATTATTATTTTTTTTAGCTAGTGTGCCTAGAAAAATGCTGTATAAGCATCAGGTCGTCATAAGAAATCAGTTTTTAATACAATGGCTTTCAAATCTGAAAGAGTTCAGTTACACTTTGGAGCTTTCTCCATTTGAAGTCAGAAGAGAAATTCCCAGCCATTTACTTTGAATACTGTAGGATCCTTAATAGTTTCCCTCATTTCCTAAGTCTACAGTGGTGCAGTTTCATAAGTGCCAAGTTCTGCTGACAAGCCCATCACTAGGAAGCTCTTTTAATTCAGAGTTATGTTCAAAATGTTCTAACTACAGAAATTATTTGAAACTAAAAATAAATGTCATTTATATAACATACTGCATATTCAAAACACTGTGTAGGCATCATGACATCAGCGTTCCCTGTTCCAAAAACAGCAACAGGGAAACGTTATGCATGTTTTACAGAAGCAAAAACTTGAGGCAGAAAGGTGGCAAGTGACTGTTAGATGCAATTAGGAAATAGGCACAGCTACTCTTGACTTCTAATTCACTTCTCCAATTTGTACTGCTTCTCAAGGATGCAGCTCCTTGAGTAGGATACTAGATAACATTGCAACTGTTCTTTTCGCCATGTTGAAAGAAAAACTAAACAGAAGTGGGGAAAACACAGCTGCAATTATCTGTAAAAAACAGCCAATGGGGCTTTATAAATCCCTTGAAGGCTCTGATAATTAAGGGATTGTCAACACTAATTCTTCACTGTCTGAAAGAGGCATCTATATTATTAAAAAAAAAAAAATCAACTATATACATTTTCCTTAGATGTAGCTAGTTTTAAAGAAAGCCTAAGAAATTATTAAACTGGCAAAGCTTTGAAGAACTTAGTCTAATTACAATTCATTAGCTTGTTCTTGAGAGAAGAGTGATTTAAAAATCAGTTCTCCCTCCATTCATTCTTACAAGATATGGAAAGACATTGGCTTCTTTTCCACATTGGTCTGCATATTATCGAAGGAAAAAATGTTCTGTAAAACTGGGTATTTTCTTAATGTTATTCAGAGCAGCCCTGTGGAGAAGGACTTGGGGGTGGTGGTTGATAAGAAGCTTAACATGAGGCAGCAGTGTGCGCTCGCAGCCCAGAAAGCCAACCGTATCCTGGGCTGCCTCAAAAGAAGCATGACCAGCAGGTCAAAGGGAGTGATCCTGCCCCTCTACTCTGCTCTCGTGAGACGTCACTTGGACTATTGTGTCCAGTTCTGGTGTCCTCAACATAAAAAGGACATGAAGCTGTTGGAACAAGTCCAGAGAAAGGCCATGAGGATGATAAGGAAGAGGGTAAAGCACCTCCTGCATGAAGACAGGCTGAGAAAGTTGGGGCTGTTCAGCTTGGAGAAGGGAAGGCTGCGTGGAGACCTCATAGCAACCTTCCAGTACCTGAAGGGGACCTATAAGGATGCTGAGTAGGAGCTCTTCATTAGGGACTGTAGTGGTAGGACAAGGGGGAATGGGTTCAGACTTAAACAGGGAAATTTTAGATTAGATATAAGGAAGAAGTTCTTCACAGTGAGGGTGGTGAGGCACTGGAATGGATTGCCCAAGGAAGTTGTGAATGTTCGAACCCCAGCGGTGTTCAAGGCCAGGTTGGACAGAGCCTTGAGCGACATGGTTTAATGCCCCGGCTCATGGCAGGGGGGTTGGAACTAGATGATCTTAAGGTCCTTTCCAACCCTAATTATTCTACGATTATGATTCTAATGTTGGTGCCTTACCAGTTTGACTGGAGAGTGAAAGAAACAGGTCTCTTAGCATGAAAGTATTTGATATTAGTTGTTGAAGCAGCATTGCATAGAATGTTGTAGAGGAATAGATGTTTATTTGCTTTATTTTTTAAATAAGGCAAATAAATGGAAGTTTCTAAATATTTTTTGTTGAAGTCCATTTTGTAATTTTGATTTTAAAAGTAAAGCACTAATTATTGTTTGTTACTGGTTTTCTTTCATTTTGTCCCAAATGGCGGTTGAATGTATCTATAGTCACAGGGGCAGCTTAAAACTGTTCTATGGCATTCATCTACCCATGAACAATCCTTTCCATAAAAGAAATAAAAAGTATTGTTACTATTCTCACTCCAAGAAGAGATTCTCCAGTGTGGTTCTTCCTATGTTGTCAGACCTAAATGAAGTAGTTGGAACTCTTAATGCTGTTGTTCTAGTAGGCTATGTTTTCCCACTTTATAGGGTCCTGCACAACGTGTTCTAAATGACCCTGCTTGAGCAGGGGGGGATGGACAGGATGTCTTCCAGAGGTCCCTTCCAACCTCAACCATTCTCTGATTATTTTCGTAGTTTATGGAAAAACACCATTTAAAACATATCTTTTTTTATCAATTGATAAAGTTTATTATTTTTACTTACTTTGAAACAATATTTTATTTTTATGGTTTATGAAAGATAAAATATTGGAATTTTGATTAAGCAGGTTAAGCAGGTATTTAAAGTGTTGTGAAAATCTTCTGTGTCCTGGGAGTCCTCTAAGGAATCGTGTTCTCTCCTGTGTATTATTTTCCTGAATACAGACCGCTTTACTTCTCTGTAGGATTTTTAATAACATGTCTGCATAGAAAGTTCACAGTACTCTATATTATAAGAGCTGAGGTACAAGGGTTTAAATTCCTAACCACACAGGTATTTTAGGAGATACTTGAACTACTTAGGCATTCTTTACATATCTGTAATATCTTCTGTGTTAAATGACCCATTTCAACCACACTTTCAACTTCTACGTCCATAGACGAATGCTTTCAGCTAGTCCTTCAGCTGCAGAGGGTAACTGCTCCCCAACTCCTTTAGAGAGCTCAGCAACAATTTCAACAATGACTTTATTTTTCCCTTTCTCCTTCCAGTTACCACTTCTCCATCAAAAAATGCATCTCCTTTGCAGCCATAATTTCTCTTGCTCATTCTCACTGAACTTTCACATTTTTATCCAAAATTAAAATTCAGTAAAACTTCCTTCATTTTGTATTATCTCTTCTCTATTTCTCACTACCTCATTTTCTCTCCTTTGTAAATATCTCTAAAGCATGAAAATTGCGTAACTTATCTGTGTTAAAACACCTAAATCACACTGTAGCATGGTTTGTTTTGTTTGGGTTTTTTCTTAAAAAATATAAAGCTCAGAGCAGTAACTTGTTTTTTTGCTTTAGCCATCACATCATATGATACTGTTCAGTGTAGCTATTCCAGTAAAGAATCATTCCTTAATACCCAGCTACTTAAATGATAAAATCAGTTAACTTTCCTACCTTGCTTTAGTGCTGACTTATTTATTATGAAGCTTAATACTTGAAACATTTTATTCTTCAGTATAAAGCATTTTGAAAGTTGAATTAGTGATATCTTCTTGTCCATTACAAAGGGATTACTCACATGAGATATGCCTCTCTTTTGAGGATGGCAATGCTAAACTTAGTCTTTGACCCTAGCTACTGAACTGTACTGTCTGAAGTTATGTTTCTACTGAAGACAGTTATATGGATGTACTTCTTATACCTCTTATTCCATAGTTGACTGTGATATGATTGAAGATTGATCTTCTGATTTTCTTTCTTTTTCTACATTATTTACATAATAGATAATGGTGCATTTCATATAGCAGGGAACATTACCTTGTGCAGCTTCTGTAGTTATGAGGCCAGGTGACATTATTGCCTCTCACATGTTCCACGATTGGTGAGGTTATCATTTAATTAACCCTGATAATGTCAAAAGGAAATGCATAAATGTCAAGCTATTTCTAACAACTATTTATGGGTAAGCCCAGAAGAACTAGTAATAGCTTATATTAAGGCAGTACATGCTGGGGAAAAAAAAAAACAAAACACAATGAACCAAAACAACCACTAAAACCTTTTTTTAATTTAGGAGTTTACTGTTATCTCTTTTTTTTGGTATAACCAATCATAAAAAGACATTTTTCATACAAAAATGCCACAGCTAAGGACTTGATAAATGTGAACACTGGAAAATAAAAGAAACCATGAAAATCTATGCTCAGAATTTGGTCTTACAGGTATAAACAAAATTTGGATTTACTTATTTCAATTTTCTGAGGCAGACTTGCTGTTGTTTTGTTTTTTTGGTTTTTTTTTTTGGTGAACAACTCCAATAGGTCATTTGCAGGATATGTTATAATGCACTGTTTGAATGTAGATGGTGTGGTCTAAATCCATGATGAGCGTTAGAGAAAAACGTTTACCCTAGAAATGTTTGAAAACATGGTATTCTTAACATATGTGTACATATACCTCTCCATACAAGCATAATGTCTTAGGTTTTGAACAAGGTCATTATACTTGCATGTTAAATTCGACAGCACCCACCACAGCCACTATTCAGCATAAAGACATGTTTTACTATCTAGTCATGAATGAGGGTGATTAATAGAGCTAACATTAACACCAAAAAAGAAACTAAAACACCCACCACCTCTTCAACATTCCTCAAAATCCCCTAATTTTGTTTTATGGGCTGATAGTTCATGCACTGACAGGTTATAAACATGACAATTTACTACGTCCGTCATTACCAAGAATGACACATGCTGTGACATAAGAAGCTATTTTAGCTCCAGAGACTCATCATATAAAGAGCTTACTATTGTGCATTTATTTTCAACTAAAAATATTAAAATGTTACCTTAAATATCCTAAATTATCTTTTTAAGAAATCAAATAATAACATATATGCAGATACTGCCTCATCCTCTGCAGGAATATTTTTTTTTAAAAAATCCTATTAGGAGGACTTACGTACATGGTAAGATTTTTAATATTCTCATAGAGATTGTTAGAAGTTTATAAAAATTAAATAGTCACCTCTGTACTACAGAGAGTAAATACAAATGCAGGGGAAAGCTGTTCTTTCTTCTTGAAGACAGATTTAAAAAAAATAAAATCTGTTATGGCATGGCTTTTCCCTGCCTGAAGCAAGCTGGAAAATCTCTATACATTACAAAACAAACATTTTTGGAGTATTTTTTATTCCCTAATACTCAGCAGCTCTAAGTAAAACTATGTCTGTTTTGGGATAGAGAAGCTAGCCCTTCTTTTGCTACAGACATTGGTTTATTCTGAACTGATTTTGATAAGAGGTGTTTTTATTCAGCATAAGGGTTTTTAGTAGCTGACAGCTCATTCTGATTTCATGCAGTTTTGATTTCATAAAGACTTCTGAAAAGAGGCAAATGTGAACCCAAGTGAATACAAACTTCTTTTATCATTATTTTAGTAAGTGGTCTCTTTTCAAATATTCATTTGGCATTAAAAAGTAATGTTAAAATATCTATAAATCATTATCAGTTAATTAAGAAAGCTAAAAATAACCAGCAGAATGTTTGATCATTTCACATTTCATTTTCTGTGTGAGCATGTTAGCAAATCTGACTTAAGTTTCCACTGCTGGATTTCTGCATAGCATTTTCCACATATATTCTTGTGATTAGTTTCATGAATGCTGTAAGCAAATCACCCAGTATATTGGCTAAAATTAATACTGTGTTCATAATTGTAAACAACATGGTTCTGAAATTGCATGATGAGTATGATTCTTATCTAGCTGGGGCACAGAAACATATCACATGTAATAAACCTCTGATCAAAATGGATTATCTGTAACATATTCTGTAAGATGTACCAGTCAAACAAATTAAAAGCAAATTAAAAAAAAAAAAGAACACCAAAAGATTCAGAAGGATGATATAATATACTATTTGAGTAAGAAAAGGTGGAAAACAGGAAAATCAAATAAAGAATTATCTTCTCAATTACTTTGAACAGTTATGTACAAGTATAAAACCGTGTTAGTGAGAAGTGATTTTTGAGTAGTATCCTGAGAAGTCTTTTGCAGTACCCTGTCCTAAATTAAGTAATTTTTCTTAAAACTACAAAAATTAAACCTGTGTTTCTTAAGTTTTAAACCCTTCATCTAGAGTATGAGTGTCACCTCCTAACCTCAAAATTTAATAGGGAAGTTCTTAAACTGCACACTTTTTTTTTCACAGTAATAGTAATTCTTTACGGTGGTATGATTCCTAGAAAACATTGTTATTCTGAAACTGTAATTTTTTTTCATCTTATGCCTAAAAATATCCCAAATAAATCTAAAGATGTGGAAAATTTTACAATTCTTGTCTGCTTTTTCAGTCCTCCTTTTGAAAAACACATGCTATATTCCTGATTATATTTCAGGCCTTTGTCCTGCTTTTGCAACGTTGCATTGATCTCAAAGAGGAATAAATATCAACTTTAAACATGAGCAATAGACCAATGTGTAATTCTGTTTTGACTTTCTTGGATCCTAACTCTAACAAATAAACCTGATGTTTGTAGATGATACCTATAGCTGTGCTTAAGTATCACAATGTCATTTGAATGCTCACTGTAGCTGCCAGAGCAAAAAAAAAATTTAGAAATTCAGCCTGCATTCTGTTACCTGAAAACTATGAAAGCTAATGTTCTCATGTATGCCTAAAATGAGGCACCAACCAGTATGATTCTGTAAGTGTTGGCATTGGCTTATTTCAGAGGAAGCAGCAAATGCTCAGGACCTGTGAAAATGAGAAAAATATGTTTACATCTGGCCTTCGTGGTGGAGTTTGGGTTTTGTTTTTTTTGCTTTTTGTAAAACCCTGCCTTCTTACAGCAAGTGATCCTGCATATATGGATCTGTTGATCTTTCCATTATATGATTAAAGCAATTCTCAAGGGATTGTCTTAGTGCTTGTAAGGTTGTCATTCTTCCTTTCTACATATATTGTCGTGAGATCAAAATATATCAGAAAATATCTTTGTCTGTCAGATATGTAGTTGAAAAAAATCTTTATTTTATTTCCAAATGATTGAGTAAAATTAAAAAAAAATATTGTTATATGTAAAATCATTTTTCACTTTATTTTTGGTGAAAATACTGCACATCCTATAATTATCTGTAGTTTTTCATAACAAATCAGAGAACAAAAAGTTAAGATTTTGAGCTGCAAGCCTAGAAGTTTCAGTAATCTTTTGTAATTCCTCAGAAGTGTCATAAGATAAAGGTCTTTTCACACTCCAGTGTAAACTTAGCTGTCTTACTGTGCATAGGGCCCACTGATTTTTATATACTGTGGCCATTTTATTTTGGTCGTTACTTGCTCTGGGGGAAATATTACCAATCTTTTGTAAGACTTATATATCTATAAATTAAGTGCCACATTTTCCAGTTTGAGAGATTCAAGAATACAGTTGAGATACACACATAAAATTTTCTACATCTTTAAAATACTTCTTCATATTTATTCCTGTTATCTCATTATGAAGAGTAGAAAGCATATGTTATGAAACCTGATTGAAATTTTCACTTGCAAGATGTATAGGACACTGAATGAAGTCACCACACTTATTTTAGTATGGGTAGTCTAACTACTGCTTCTGAAGGGATACATAAAAATTAGATGTTAAAGTCAGAAAAAATTGGATCATTAAATCTGAAGTAGTTGTACTATTACTTTACAAGGAAAATCTGGCTCTCTGGCTTCACTGCTGACAATTATTATCAGTTGCATAAGGGTGTGAGTCCAAGCAGTACTGAGTCCAAGCAGGAATTAGGATATTGTGAGCAGGAAATTTGCATATATTTGTCATAATTACCTATATATAAATATAATTTAATATTGGCGATTGCTCTGTTACAGTACTATTTGAGTAAACACCTTCTTGCTTTATGGTACTGTAAAATTCAAATAAAACTTGAAATATACTAACTCATTCAATTTCAGTGCTTGATTTTACAGCATAAAAAAATAGACTCACCAGTGCTTGGGTACACTGGGGTGAAAGTCTCAGGAGCTGTTCTCCTGCAGTTAGAACTATTGATTGCAGCTAGCAATCCAGGAATTAGGAGATAAAAGGGTGTTAAGAGAACCATTCTTTCCTCCTTCTTTTGCCATTAAGTAGTAATGGCATCCATGACTGGATGAAGAACTGTAATGGAGTTCCATGAACTCCAACATTTTGTTCTAGACTATGTGAAAATTATAATTATTTTCCTCTGGTTTTAACTTTTGCCGAGGAGGATTCTGCTATTGAATCTTCCCTGTCATACTTTGCAAAACATTACTTTATTCCTTGTAGGCTATATTAATAGGTAGTTCAGGCCAACCAGAAGTTATTCAGAAAGATTTCATGTTGAAGTTAAAAGCAGAATCAGAACTGAGGGCTGTTCATCTAATACTGCAGCAACTTAGCTGCTCTTATTGGCAAAAACAGCAGAGAGCTGCAAATAAGGAAATATAATGGCAAAAGGCCTAAAGTTTAACAAGTACCCAGCAGTTTTACTAATGCACGATTGCTTGGATGTTAGAAACCACTGTCATGCCAGAAAAGCCTGGAGAAGAAACAGAAGGCAACATTATGGCTAGTTAGCTCTTGCCAGGAAGAATTGTTGTTCTTATAACTGATATGGCGATCAGAAGACACTGAGAACTTAGATTTTGATTCTTTTAAAATCAGCTACATAGGAATCTAGTTCCTATTAATTCTACTTGCAAAATAACCTCTAAACTCCATAGTTAGCAGACTGTTGGGAAGAGAAAGAATAGCAAAACTAAACAAAAAGCAGCATGAAGCAGGTGTGGAAAAAATATGGGAGTAAATTTCACACAGAACCACAAAGAAAGACTGAGGCTGGAAACTGCCAATGGAAATCATCTAAAGCAGATTGCACAGGGTCATGCCCCATCAGATGCTAAATATCTCCAAGGATGGAGACTTCACAACCTCTCTAAGAAATCTGCTCCAGTGTTTGATCACTCCCACGATTTGCAGCAGGGGAGGAGTGTTTATGTTTAAATAGAATGCCTGGTCTTTCATTTTGTGCCCATTGCCTCTTCTCATGTCACAGAAAACCACTGAGAACAGTCTGGCTCCACTTTTTTTACTGGGAATTCAAACACATTGGTAAGATTCGCCCTGAGCCTTTTCTTTTGTATCCTGAATTGTCCCAGTTCTCTCAGTGTGTCCTTATATGATTGTCCAGCCACTTCACCACTTTTTGGCCTTTCACTGGACTCGATCCAGCAAGTCCATGCCTCTATTATACTGAGGAGCTCAGTCGCAGTACTCCAGAAGCGTCTCACCAAGGCTGAACAGAGGGGAAGGATCACCTCCCTTGACCTCCTGTCAGTACTCTGTTGTATTCAGCTTACATCTCGAGGTTTCTGGGGGAGGAGAAGGCTGCAGGGATGACTTCTGTGTGAAGACACCAGAAGCTGCCCCCATGCTGGGGACAATTTCAGCTGGCTCCAAAATGGATTCATTGCTGGCCTTAGCTGAGCCAATTTGTGATGCTGGAAGAACTTCAGTGACAGGTGCTCCAGACCTCTGGTCATCTTTGTGGCCTCATCTGGACTCGCTCAAGCAGTTCCACACCCCTCTTGTGCTGGGGGCCCCAGAGATGAAGCATGTGGTACTGTGGGGTATTTCTCAGAGCATGACACATATTGATAACAATCACATTTTTGTCTTCCAAAACTTGCTCCACTGCTGTGCTTCTTCAGCAGTGATGCATGAAAAGCACTCTTGTGCCTATCCTGCACTTGTATTGCATACAGGGAGAACTGGAAAGTGACAGCTTCTGATGGAGCAGCAAGCCTGGAACCCTTCCAAGCACAGGCTTGCTTGCTGCTCTTGCACCTCCAAGTCACCACTCATGCCCTGGCTCTCTCTGGCTCTCTTGCCCAGTTCAAGCTCATAGCAGGAGTGAACTCTGCTGTTCCCTTGGCTCCATTTCCCCATGGACCTGAGATCATAAACTGTCACCTCCCGGTTTTCCCTCTGAGCTCCAGCACACCTTAGAAAACATGTATTGTCAAAAAGGAGGAGGCAGTAAAGTCTGGTTCCTGTACGGAAGATTAAACCACTCTAAAGAACTTTTACAGGACTTTGAAGAGATTTGGGTAATGTTTTCTGCCCCCTACTTGAAAATAAAAATGCACAGAAGTTGGCCAAAGTGGCAGTAACCTCTCTTCATGTGTCAGAGATCAACAGGAGGCTATAACGTTGAGTGGTGTGGAAAACTCAATTTGAGCATAAATTACATGGATATAGCCAGCAACACCAGTGAGACTGGACGCTGGCCTCTGGGGTATTCCACTAAAGACTAGCGTCCAGTGGGAAATTTTGTCACTAATCACAGTCCTCTGAGTCCAACAGTTCAGCCAGTTTTCAGTCCATCTCCTTTTTTATTTATCTAGACCTTACTTCATTACTTTGTCTATCAGGAATTTATGGAAGACAGTGCCAAAGGCCTTACTAAAGTCAAGATAAACAACTTCCACTGCTCTCCCCTGACCCACTAGTCACCTCATCGTAGGCAGCTGTCGGGCTTGTCATCTTTTGATATATTTTATTAGTAGTAACAACTGCAATTTGTCTGGAAGAAGATTTTACATTTGTACACTGTATTTGAAAGAAAAAAGATGAAATCTTTGCAGACCACCTAAAGGCAGAATGAGCAGCAAAGGAGACAACAAAGACCTGCAGTCAAAAGATAAAGGGGTACAAGTAGTGCACACAGTTACAGAAGTAAAAAGAGACAAGGCTGAAGAATTGGGCCAAAACTGTATATTACTAAAAGCTCAAAACCCACAAAATGAGGAGCCTGAACATGGCATACTTTGTGAGGAAGTACTGGTGAAAGTAAGAGGAAAAGCCAAATTTGATCAAAGCAGGAGTTAGAGAGTTACTTTGCCAGTGGCATTTTTACTGGATGGGATAAAGACGTATCAGAGAGTTCAGCTTAGAATAGAGTATAACAATCAGGACCAACAAGATAAAAAGTGCTTGGACAGAGTTTTGGTTTTGGAGTGGACAAACAAGCAGCTCATGCAGATGTGGAAGGGAAAAAAGTGAAGATCTAACAAATGGTGGTGATCTGGGAGATAGAAAAGAAGATTAAAACATACAAAGGATTTCACGTCTGGAAAGCTTTGTGAGGCTGGGGGATAATGGCAGATAAGAAGACAGTGAAATACATTAGAATGATTTTAGTTGCAAAAAACCTCATCACATACATCATCTTCCAGGACATTGGAAAGACACTGTCTTTCAGGAATTATCTGCAGAAATATCTAATATATTTTCTTGAACACTATCTTTCAGTTTACTGGCATTCTAATGCTCTATTGATCATTTTTTATTCACTGTACACATCATTACTCACTTATTTTTAACTATACAGCTTTTCTATTCAACATTGTAAAATATAGTATTTTACTAAGAACATTAGAAAATATTTCATTTTATTGCATATGACTTAGGAAACAGGTCATATTATCTCAACATAATATTCAAATAAACCTCACAACAGGTATTATATATAATGTCAACCTGTTTTCTAAATTCAGCTTGTTGGTTGTTAAATGTTCTTTGGTGCATTAAGGATTTTTATCCTTGGCAAGTTTAGAACAGGATGATTTTCTAAACTGAATAAATAACTACAGGTTTCATAAAGAATGAAGGTTTTATAAACTATAATGCAATTCACAAAATCCACTGTTATTTCAGTTTCCATTTATCCGTGAAACTGGGAAAAACAACAGCAGAGAAAAATCTAATACAGACTCACTAGAGCTAATATTTACAAGTGCTCTATTGAACGCGTTTTTTTGATGACTAGCGTTAACACATCTTCAACTATTGATTACATTTGGGGATTGATCTGTTGTACTTGTCTAAGTTCACATTCAAATTTTACTGGATGTATGTACTATTCATTTCATTTAAGTTTAGTAAGACAGAACTTAGTTTTCTCCTTTGATTCTACCCCAAAATATGACCTTCTTACTACTGTCTTCTTACTCATTTCTTGTAATATAATTTATTCTTTTCCCTAATACATTTCTTCCTGAGGCCTAATGAAAAAGAAGCTGATGATGTCTTAAAGTAGGAAAGGTAATATTAATTTTTTTACTGCCCACTCCCTCATAAGCAGGCAGACAGGATGGATTCCCAAAGCTTGTCTGTTCTCAGCACTGCATCTCTTGCTTTTGGTGAGTATGTTAATGTTCAAGTTTGTGTATTTGCAAAGAATGGGCAGTTAAGTCATGTTGTTCCTTCACCAACTATAAAAAATGGAGTTTGTTATAACATAATTTTATCATCTGTATGTAGTTGTCTTTACTAATTATTGTTCTAATTATTCCTTTAAAACATTTACTCTAACCTAAGATTTTTTATTTTTTAATTTTTTTAAATGCCAAGCACTTTATTATGCAACCATAGAATCATTGAACAGCGAGTGGCTGCGTGGTTCTGAGTTACCAGCTGGGCTTAAACCACAACTGAAGGAACCTCAAAAAATCATCTGGTCCAACCTTTTGTGGGAAATGTAGCCTAGGGGATTTGAAATAGCTATTAGTAGGCATATCAGAGTCATGCTTTTAAGTTGTAAGAATCATAATGAGCCTATATAAATCATACTATGCAGTTACAGTCCCAAAATACAGTTGTTTTTCTGCATAATTTAAGAGAAGGAATGAGTTTCTTAAATAAATCTAAAAATAACCCACCACATTATGGAGAAGTATTTGCATCAACAGTGGTAGATATACAGGATCAAAATAGTGTGCATTTTGCTGCATTGTACTAGGTAAAGAATAGAAATGTGAAGAAAGATTGTTTCCAGTTTAGTGCTTAAAAGATGTAGGGATTGCCCAGACTGCATCTGAGATGAGGTTATGTCTATGGAGAGTTTAAAAACAACCTAATTTTTAATTACCTGAGATAAATGCTGATGCTGTCATCTTTTTTCTTACACAGGAGAAAGAAGCAACACTTGTTTCTGATGCAGTATGAGGAGACATTGTATGGGAATGTTTATTGAAGCAGCATAGTAAGACAGAAAATAGATGACAGTTTTTTAAGAACCGTTAAAACCAGTGCAATGGAGGATATGAGCAGTGTTGTCATGATAATATAAATGTTGAAGATGTCTGTGCTACATAAAAAGGCAGATCACGCATTTTATTTTCAAGGTCCTGAATCACTGATGCCTGGAAAGACACTAGATTTTGGATTGGTAAGTCCTGCTTTTTCTAAGGAAATAGGTAAACCTATCTACTAGCAACTAGAAAATCGGGTAAGAAAAACTCTTCATTTTTCCAGTTTTCTCTGAAAGTTTCCTTTCTTGCTTAGTGTTTTTAAATTCAATGGACTTACCAGCAATGTACATGAGTAAAGGTGAAATCTTAATCTTACTCTTTCCTGCATTTCTTTCAGCCTCTGAGTTCTACCACTCTCCTCTAGGCTATAAAAAAAAAAATTCTTGATAAAATTTTCTGTACTGACATACCAAATATATCTGATATAGTAAATTAACAGGTCGCCATTAACTCTGAGTAATTTACTGATGGGAAATACTTAAAAGGGGAACAGACTCAACTAGTGACTGTCTGAAAAGTGTATATGCTTAACAGCAGGCATTACAAATTTTAAGAACGAAAACTACCTACTAGGATTTTCAAGAGAGGGTAACAGAGATGGAAGAGAGTAAAAAATATAATATGTGAATTCAGTGAGAGAGTAGGACAGGGCAGGGCAAGAAAGGAAAGAACTATAAGTGTATTTTCTTCTTTCTTTTTACTTATGGGGTGCTGATATTTCTAAGATTGATAAGCTGACTAATTTTGAAAGGTAGTTCCTCTCCTCTAGGGCTATTTTTCTGTTGAGGGCTTTCTGTCTTCACATTAAATATTTTATGTGCAAACTAATGAATACAATTTAAGTGATGTGTTGGGTTTCATGCTGAACCAATAAATACCATAAATAAAACCACTCAGTCATGCTGATTTATTACACTGTAGATATGTAAAAAAAAAAAATCTCTCTCTTTCAGCGGATGTTACAATTTTTCTGTGAAAGCAAGTTAACTTAAGATTACTTAAGACCTATGAGAGAGAGGAAAAAAAACCCTGCAAAACTGTACTTATTAATAGTGACAATGAAAATTTGTACCAAATCATCTTCTCAATTAATAAAGAAAAAGGAAAGCAAAATCATATTCTTACTTTAAAAACAACTAATCCTCGCCTTCATTAAATTATTGGATATGATATTATATACTATGATACTAGATTAGTAAGATTTTAGCATTTTTTTGTATGGGATTATTGTGTAATAAACCTTGGAAATTCTTGGGTAAAATTATTATACCAGTTTTACTTTGGAGCACAGTGCAAAAATATATGCAAAAAAATTAGAGATGAAACACTCAAACGTGCAAAGGATCTGAAAAGGCTTTCCATGCAACTTAAGTCTTCTAATAATTATAGATGGAGTTAGTAGTGGATGGCTACTCATAAACAGCAGAAGCATTCACTAATAACCCCTTGGTAAATGGAGTATCATGCAGACTTGCCTGAGCTGCCAAAGAAAAACAACTCTTCCTCTGATCAGCCTATGCAAATGAAAAGGTGAAGTTACATTAATATTCTAGCGGAATCACAGTAAGAATAGACTGATTTTTTTTAATTTGAGCATTTGCTTGGGCAGCATCTGTGCTGTGATTGGACAAATTTTTATAATCCTCTAAAGAATATTACAGAATATCTTGGAAGAACTGCCCGCAAGGAAGAAAATTTAAATCCCTAAGCAATATTTTCTTCATTCAAAGATTCTGGGGAAATCCTTTTTCATTTTTAAGTCCATAACAAGCTTTCATATTATACAAACGTATAAAGGATGGAATATTTGTTTACCTGTGGATCTGTTACAGGCCACCTGACCAGGA
>NW_009944009.1:0-57471 GCF_000696875.1 Nestor notabilis
GATACTTGGGGCTGGCAGACACTGAGAAAATGCCGATGAGCTGAGGAGCGTGCAGGGAGCTGCCTGAGCACCCAACCACCCCTGCAGCTACGTGTTCGTGCTTCGTATCATCCGCTCCTTGGCATTCGGTTCAGTCTCCAGCAGCCCGGGTCCGTTGGAGAGCCCTCCTCTCGCCGGCTGCCCCGTATGGCGGGTGGGGCAGCTGGGAGCCCCGGCACACACGGCGCTGGAAGGGGTGATGGCACCGCACATAGGTGTTCGTGTTTCAGTCCTGTTAGCTCAGCAAGTAATAGCGGGGAAGTTGAATGGGATGGGTTTTCAAGCCGGTTGCACAAGACCCTGGATGTCGAGAAACTATCTGGTTCTAAAGCCTGTGCCAATGTGCTTTCCCTGCTGCTCCTTTCCAGCATTAAAGCTGTAACACATTCACTTTCCCTCGGCTGCAATCCCACCTCCTGCCCTCCTGCTGCCAGATCCAGAGGTGTCTCACACGAGCCAAGTGACAGAAACCCTGTCTTGGCCAAAAGTATCACCATCCCTGTGTTTTTCCATGCTCATCCCACGAGTGAGCTGTGGTTCCTGTTGTGTTCTTTCCTCTTTCTTCTCCCTCTACTTCTGCAGAGTTGAGGGGAAGAAAGGTAAGGATGACACGAGTGAACATAGTGTGCCTCCTCAGCAAAAGAGGTGAGAACCTACCATGGAAGGGCACATTACTGGCAGTAAATGAAGTTTAATCTTGTTGCTGGAGCCAAGAGAAGACAATTCCCTTCCAAAATAATTTGATTGTAGAGAGGACCTTTGAAGGAAGGAGGCCAGGGCTTGAGGCAGAATAAAGGAGTTGGGACTATCAATAGTAATAAAAAGTCAGATTCTGAGAAGAAGTCATATTTATGGCTGGCATAGATTTGGGTCCAGCGGGCAGAAATTTTGGCCAAGGACCTGATAGTGGGGAAGCAGGATTAAATATTAATGTGTTAATTAACCCCCTGTAATCCTTTCCTGAAACATTTGTCACAGCCTAGATACAAACCTGGCATGCTGTTCAAGAAAAAAGAGGTCAGCTTCTTGAAAGGTGAACCAAGGCTGCTCACAGAAGTGCCTTCTGTCAGGCACAGGAAGGTGGAATCCCGTTACTGGCTGCAAATTAAGCCTCTGGGGACCAGTTTCAAACAGAAAAAGAAGCCTGTAAGCTTTGCTGCCTGTGCCAAGGACGGTAGCTGTTGCTGTAGGTTTTGAAGATGGGGTGCTGGGGAGCCCGTGGCACGAAAGTGCTGCTCACCGCAACAGAGAAGTGTAGGAGGGAAGTGAAAGCTGTTTGGTTTCCAGCTGAACTGCCATGTGCTTGCGGCACCCACACTGCTGCCCACTACACAGCAGCAGTGAATACTTAAGCTTTGACATATTTGGATCTGGACAAAGACAGGGTGTCATTTTAGAGGACAGAGACATAAACCTCTGCAGATCACTGCTACCTGGCTTTAGCCATAGGATTCCTGAGAAGAGATTCAGATCAGCCCTGCGGAGAAGGACTTGGGGGTGTTGGTCGACGAGAAACTGAACAATGAGCCAGCCTCAGTGTGCGCTTGCAGCGCAGAAACCAACCATATCCTGGGCTGCATCAAAAGAAGCGTGACCAGCAGGTTGAAGGAGGTGATCCTGCCCCTCTACTCTGCTCTTGTGAGACACCACTTGGGTGACATGGTGTCTCTGCTCATGGCAGGGGGGTTGGAACTAGATGATCTTAAGGTCTTCTTCAAACCTAAACATCCTATGATGATTCGATGAGCTGGATCCTGTTGTGATGGGCAAGGTTTACCTGTGGAGATGTGTGCATGCTCCTAAGTGCAGAGAGAGGGACTGTGATGATCGGTTGCCTTTTCGAAGGCCACCTTCCTAAACCAGTTGTCACCTACCACTTGTAATGTTCCTACACAGAGTGAAATGAGCCTGGCTCTGTTTTGTTGCTGCTGCTCAGTCCCTGTGTGCAGCATGGCATGCCTTCAGTCTCCAGAGTTCTCCACAGCCCAGTCAGGCGCTGGTGGCAGAGCGCTCCACGAGTGGAAGCCTACCTTTCTCTGTAACAAATCTGCCTGCATCTGCTACCAGGCAGGAGGATGGTGGAGCACAAACCAGTGCACACTAGAAATCCCGCCTGGGGAAGAGGAAGAATCAGTGGTGAGAGGGTATTTCAACATATCCACATGGCAAATACATGAGTCACAGCCCCCAGGTTTGCTCTGGCCACTGGTGCCTGCTAAGGGTCTGCAAGCTTGCAGGTGGCTTTTGACTCTGGTCCATTACCCTTTGCACTCTTCCAAATAATTTATATCTTCATACGGCTGGCAGTTGTCTGGGAATCTGTCCAAGCCCTCAAATGAAAGGCCAGGAGAGGGAATCGGTTTTCTATTTCTGGCTTTGCAACTTAACACCTGCCCAATCTGTGGCAAGTCACTTGGCGCCAGATTCTTAAAGAGGTGGATTAGTGTGGACTGCTTGTTTTGGGTCTTGCTTTTGGTGTCCAGCTGCAGCTTTAGGTGCCTCCAAAGATTAATTCCTCAGAGTCACCTGCTGCCTAACTCTGGGGGAGCATGAAGTCCATAGTACCTTCCACTTTTTGTATGTGAAAAACTTCCTATGCACTATTCACACTAGGATGCGCCTTAGGTTTGATGCTGTTGAGTAATATCCTTGACTAACCCACTGGGCGTTAGCTCCTCCATCGACTTTGCCTACAGGAATCCTCAAAACGTGCATCTCCGGAGGTCCCTTCCAACCCTAGGAAGGAAGGGACAATAACAATTCTGTGATTCTTGGATTGAAATCCACACAAAACGTAAGAGAAAATGCTGTCATACTCTCACCTGTCCCTAACCCCCTTTTTAAGTCTAGTAACTCTGTGCTTAAAGCGTTTGCCCAAGTAGGAGACCCAGAATCACCCTGTGTCTTCCAGGAGAGCATCCTCCCAGAAAGGATGAAGTGGAACTTCCCTCCTGAGACAGGCTTGTTCTAGGTAACTACCTGGGGTAATCACTGTACTAGGTTACCTGGAGGCTCAGATTTCCAGCTAAATGAAGTTGATAATGCTTTCCTGGCTAATAGGACAGCACAAGGGCTGATTTATCACTACTGTCAAGAATGTCATGATCCTAGGGAGAAAAGCAGCATAAAATTGCAGTGCAGCTAAAATATTTGGAAGGGCTTGGCAGCAGGCACATGTGCAGTTAAAAAATGTTACCCTGTTGCTTAATTGGCTCAAACCACCATTATAGAATCACAGAATGGTTCGGGTTGGAAAGGACCTTAAGGTCATTAGTTCCAACCCCCTGCCATGGGCACGGACACCTCACACTAAACCATGTCACCCAAGGCTCTGTCCAGCCTGGCCTTGAACACCGCCAGGGTTGGAGCATTTACCATTTCTTTGCACAGCCTGTGCCAGTGATTCACCATCCTCACAGTAAACAACTCCTTCCTTATGTCTAACCCGAACTTCCTCTGTTTAAGTTTGAACCCATTACCCCTTGTCCTATTGCTACAGTCCCTGATGAGGAGTCACCATTCTTGGTGCCGTGTATTTCTGTGCTTTTCTGTGGCAAAGTGCACAAGGATTTCCAGAGAATTAAGCAAAACCTTGCAGAGCCAGCAAGCCTGGAGCTCCGGGCTTGGCTCTGTATTTAGAACCCTGAATGACAGCAGCCCAGTTTCCAGAAATGCCAAGTACCCGCAGATCCCACGTTGATTTGGGTGAATTTATGCAGATCAAAGAGCAAAGCTTTTAGCAGAGTCCTTACCTGAAGGCCACGGGAGAGGAACCAACTCATGTGTGACGTTTGCCCACCATCTGGTGAGAGCTGAGGAGGTCCCTGGGAGGTAAAGTCAATGCTCACCTTTTATTCAATAGTCAACAGAGCTGGGTTGAACTTTGGAAAGCATTTTTTGAAGTCCAGTCCTCAATCTGGAAAGAGGTAAGTCTGGCTTACACACTGTCTTTGCCTTCAAATAGCCCTGGCCCGGGGTTGTGTTGCTTTATCAAAAACAAAAGCAAGAAGAGAAAAAAGGAGGGAAAGACAGAACAGATTTTCAAATAGATGTTTGTGGAATGGTAATACTGTTAGAATTATTCCTCAGCTTGAAGCAAATTAAAGTGATCTTTGCTCCACAAATTAATACTAACGCTGTGGTTGTTTATCACATCTTGGTAATATCACATGGGAATAAAAATATCAACTCTTATCCGTTCAAATAGCAGAGATGTAACTGTTTGAGCTTCAGCAATGCAACAGCTGTTTCTCGTGTCCTCAGAAATAATTGGTTGTTACAGAAGCTGTTTAAATGTGAGAAAATCACTGTGGTTTTATAATTAGTTTATTTTTAAAGAAAAACATAGCTGCCCTTTGCTAAGAAGGTGAAGGTTTCAGGTGGGATGGAGGGATAGCAGCGTAGGCACCTGATTTACCATGACATTAAACAGATAGTAAAAACAGAGGCTTATAAATATTAAGATCTTAATCTCACAGCAGAGCTCTGCTGGGGGAAAGCCAGAGACAAATAAGGCTTTGCCTGAAACTCGCTGTAGGGTCAGGGCCCCAGCATGCTGTGTTACAGAGCAGGATGACTCTGCTGAGAGGGTATAAATACGAGCAGCTGGCTCTGACAGTAGCATTGTATGAGATTCATTAGAGGACTTGGGTGCTCTGTGGCTATTTTTAGTGCATAATTCATAAAAATCTCTCTTTGGGTGCAGCTGAATTCGGAAGCACCTGAAATCCACAGACACGTAATGAGGTGGGATTGGGAAAGCTCCTCGTCTGCCTGTGTCTGCTCTCAGGAGTGCCCAGCATTGCAGATGGCTTGGGAGCGGTCAGCGGCAAGGTCTCTGGCTCACATGTCCCTGGTCCCCCCCCCCCATGCCCTCCAGTTCCCCGCCTGAGCTTAACTTTTCCCTCAATACCCCCGGGGAAGAGACTTGACCAGTGGCTGCTGTGGGAAAGGGCCTCCCCTGGTTCACACCAGCCCACTGGGCAGGAGGGTTAGTAAAGAGGGGGCAGGACACAGGATGCTGAGATAATGGCCAAGTGGTGGGCAGCGTCATAGAATCACAGAATAGTTAGGGTTGGAAAGCACCTTAAGATCATCTAGTTCCAACCCCCCTGCCATGAGCAGGGACACCACACACTAAACTATGTTGCTCAAGGCTCTGTCCAATCTGGCCTTGATAAACACCTCCAGGGTTGGAGCATTCACAGCTCCCTTGGGCAACCCATTCCAGTGCCTCACCACCCTCACTGTGAAGAACTTCTTCCTTATATCTAATCTAAACTTCCGCTGTTTAAGTTTGAACCCATTACCCCTTGTCCTACCACTAGAGTCCCTAATGAAGAGTCCCTCCCCAGCATCCTTATAGGCCCCCTTCAGATACTGGAAGGCTGCTATAAGGCCTCCACGCAGCTTCTCTTCTCCAGACTGAACAGCCCCAACTTTCTCAGCCTGTCTTCATACGGGAGGTGCTGAGCCGTGGGTCAAATCTCCACTGCCAGTTTTGGGAAAGAGCTGGCAAATGCTGCTCACTCTGTGAGTTCATGGCTAGGAATCCCCAAGGAGGGGAAAGGGAGCCATTTAATGACTGCACATGGCACAGCCCTAACCCCAGGATATTATAAGGGCTTTTTAAATTAGGTCTCTGCCTGTGGCTTTGCCTTACATGTCCTTGGATTTCGCTGACCATTCCCTTCCCTCCTGTGCTGGATGGGGAGCACATGGTGGCCTGTGCAGTGTGTTGAGGTGTCTGCATGTATCCAGCTGGGCTTTGGCCCACGGCTTCACAGGGACAAAGAGTGGGCTCAAAGGGCTCCTCAGACATTAGCCGTGGGGCTGCTTCCTGCAGTGTGTGCTCTCTGTGCGGCTGCCCTATGACAACTGTCTCACAGGCTGGTGGTGGGAGCCAGGGCTCTTAGGTGGGTGCTATCGACAGGAGCACCAGCAGCCTTAGCAGAGCCTGTTTGTTGGTGCTTCTTCCTTCGAGGAGTAATAACTTCCAGATTTACTCCCTTTCTAACTGAGCATCTTTCAAAGTGGGTGTAAAACTATTTAAATAGCTCCTGTGGAGGTGGGATAAGAAATTGCTCTTATTCCATAGTCTGTAATCAGCACCAAACAAGCACTTTTCTCCACTGCACACACAAACAGGCAAGTATCTACTAGCAGCCTCAGCACTTTATTTCTGATTATCTGCTTGCTGGTGTAAGACACGAGGAATTCCACTAACAGAATGTAGTTTCTGTTTTATTTTATTTTTAATCCAGTTAAATCTCTGTGTGTGTTTTTACCCCAGGGACTTCTCAGTGACTGCACTCCAGGAGAAGGCGAACCCCCACCGTGATGCATGGGAGGTGCAGACCTGCTGCAGCCCTTAGAATCATAGAATCAACTAGGTTGGAAATGGCCTTTAAGATCCAACCTTTATCCCAGGACTGCCAGGACCACCACTAAACTATGGCACTGAGGGCCTCATCTACACGGTGTTTGCGCACTAGGGATGGTGACTCCACTGCCCTGGGCAGCCTGTTCCAATGCCTGAACACTCATATGGTGAAGAAATTTTTCCTAATATCCAATCTAAACCTCCCCCGGTGCAGCTTGAGGCTGTTACCTCTTGTCCTATCATTTGTTTCTCGGGTAAAGAGACTAGCCACCTCCTCTGACCAACCTCCTTTCAGGTAGTTGTAGAGAGTAATAAAGGTCCCCCTGAGCCTTCTCTTCTCCAGACTAAACACCCCCAGATCCCTCAGCCATTCCTCATCACACTTGTGCTCCAGACCCTTCACCAGCTTCACTGCCCTTCTCTGGACCTGCTCCAGCAACTCAACTCCTTGCTACCCAGCATAGCTGAGCCACAGCATGGTTCTGCACAGCCCTTCGTGTGGGGTTTGGAATGGTCGAGGAACTGGTCTGTGACCCACTTCTTTCCTTCTTCACCGGAGAGAAGAGCTTGCAGCATCCCTGGAGGAGGCAGAGGCTGCGGGTGTTCTGTGGTACCCTCCTGGGACATCCAATTTTGGGCTCTTGGCTTTGCCAGCTCACCAGTGGGAAGAGCCTCAAGTCTAAGTGCTGGTCACTGGCAGAACAGACCTAGCAAAGGGTAAATATGAAGACTGCACAGCCCCAAGCTCATCCCTGCTTGGATGGAGCAGAAATGTGGTGTGGAGCGAAGAGCACAAAGAAGCCCCAGGCCTTCAGAGGTGATGGAGCCAGAGAAGAGCCAACACCTCCGATGGCTTCCAGAGTGACACCCTGTCTGTACCAAATGGAAGTGTAACCACTCACCCTGGCAAACCCCAACAGAAGTTTGGGTCCGTGCTGAGTCAGTTCTGTAGCTGGGGATGTGTGGTATTTTCGTGCACTGGTTTTTTCCTTTTGGTGCAAACATGGGTGGCAATCTGATTAGCTGATGATTCATGATTTGACTAATGTTCCTACTTCCCCCGGTCCCCACCTGTTCAAATAACTACTACTGTACCGTGGGCTGTTCACTTGAAATAAGTTTTCCAACTCCTTTTGTAAGTGAGCTCTGGAAGCTGCTTTAAGTCCCATCCATGGAAGGAAGTTGTAATAATTTAACTTACATGTTTTTAACCTGGTACAAAACTATACATGGGCATTTAGGAAGAAACAAATTCACTTTGAGCTGTTCCTAATCAGCTAACACCATGATCAGACATGCTGTTCTGGGAGAGCCTAGTTTCCAGCTCCTGCTGCTCAGCGGTACTTCTTGCCAAAGGCCATCCTCTTCCTAGCCCTGCTCTGCAGAAATACTGCTTCTAACTCAGTCCCAACAGCAGGAGCGAACCTCCCTATTCAAGGAATGTGGAATTTTGTGCTGGATGGGGTGAGGAGAGGCTGCTCCATGCAGTTTGACTGCCAGACCTCAGCAGAGTGGAGGGAAAGGCTGCACAAGCAGCCACAACGCTTGAGGCTGGGGACTTGAGCCAACTCAGGTACCACCACATCAGCCAGCCTGACACTCCACCTTTGGTCACCCTGTCCCACCACTCATCATTGCACTTAAACCAATCCGAGCGAGTTACAGCAGTGGCTCCATATACCCTTTGCACCAATTTAAACAGATCAATGAGGCTTGGGGCAACTTCCCAGAAGACCTAAATTATGCAAGTGATACAGTGTAAAGAAATAGAAACTGGGGAAATACTGGTACTGAACCAACCAGAGGATTGATTTATACTATTCCCCCAATTCCCCATTTGCAACAGAAAGATTAGACAGTTTTGAAGAACACGAGTGTCACCCTTGTGAAGACCATTAGGCAAATCCCGATCTTGCCCAGTCCTCTTCTGACCACACGTCCCTCTGCACTCACCTGCCTCATTCCCTGCACACCCGAGGGGTGTGCTACTGGTTTGGTGCATTGTGATATGTTTAGCTCCCACATCCTCCATTGCAACAGATGTCTAATCCTTCTCCTGTTAATTCCCTCTTCCCCAGTGGCAGGTCGGCGGGTCGGGGTTTGCATGGGCAGGATGCAGAGCCTCTGGACCTCCAGAAAACAGCACAAGGGCAGCGGGGTGGTGGTGTGGCCATGCTGCTGCAGTCAGGATCCAGGTTTTGCACCAGGGGAGGGAGATGCTTTGCCTGTGGGTAAAAGCAGTAGGTTCACCAAGGAAGTGCCTCTCCATAGGCGGGTGTGCTAATTTCACCCCTGGCAAACAGCATTAATATAATACATCAAAGACGGCTGCATTAATAGCAAACCAAGGGAAAGGATTTGCTATACATGCTGGTTACTTTTCAAATGCAAATGTCTGTTTTAAATCAGATTAAGATAGAAGGAAGCCCAGAGAATGCCAATAATTAATACATGATAAAGGAATAAACATCCAGGGCATCAAAAGTTAAAACACAATCACGAAGATGAAAGTAATCCATCTTCGCCATGCAGCCGGCTCTGCTGCATGCAGTAAGTGGGTGTGAGTACCCGTTCCCATTTCCACAGGTAGGTGGTGAGTGTAAACCCAAAGCAGCTGCTGAGGAAATGAGAAGATTCCTTAAGCTCAGCCAGGGAAGTGGAGAATCCCTGGCCTGGGATGGGCTTAGCTGGGCTCAGCTCATCTCTGCTCTCCAGACTCCCCAAGCTGTGTGAGCCATTCTGCTGTAGAGAGGGAGCACTTCTGTTCATCGGCATGACCTCAGCCCCTTCAGGATGTGCACACCCTGCTTCTGTGGCTTTAAACCAGTGGGAAAGGTGGTGTTTGCGATACCCATGAACCACGAGTGGACTTCAGAAATATTTTGCTTCCCTGCCTCCTTTTCCAGACATGAAAAGTAGACCAGCCTCTCCCCTCGCTCCCCCAGACCTGCATGTTGAGTTAGAGTTGAGGTTACAGCAAGATGTATCTCATCTACCTTGAATGTTAAGAGAAATAGGAAATTTCAGGGAAAAAGTTAACAGACTCCCTCCCCTTTCATAATTTCCACAATTGCAGAGTGCTGGCATCAGACCCCTGCCAGTGCCCTGTGGTTTCATTTCCTTCTTCAGCTGGTACTTACAGCAGCATTTACTCTGGCTTTATTAACCACCAAACTGCAGCAGGCCTTGCATATCAATTGCACCAAGAGATAAGCAGGCTTGACTTGCACACAGTCCATGCACGAGGGAAGTGAGCTTCTCTGAAGGCAGATAAACATCACTGTTAATGTTTGAAAGCTGCTGCTCAGTGGTGAGCTCCCTCAGAGAAGCCCTGGTTTCACTGGCTGGCCTGGGTACCAGTCCCTGGGTTTGGAGGGTACTCGTCTCACCAAGCAGTTCTTTATTTTCAGCGCTAGATACCAGAAAAGGAGCAGAAGCTTCTTCCCAGACTTCTTAGGGAGTTGTGCTGCTGATTTAAAGGCTTCAAAAGTGCCCCCAGGTCAGAATATAGGGCTGAAAAGTCAAATCATAGAACCACAGAAAAGTTTGGGTTGGAAGGGTCCTTCAAAGATCATCCAGTCCAACCCCCTGCCATGGGCAAAGACATATTCCACTAGATGAGGTTGCTCAGAAGCTCCAAGCCCCTGTGTCCAACCTGGCCTCGAACACTGCCAGGGATGGGGCAGCCACAGCTTCTCTGGGCACCCTGTGCCAGCGCCTCAGCACCCTCATCATAAAAAAACATCTTCCTTATATCTAATCTATATCTACCCTCTTATTTTAAAACCATTGGCCCTTGTTCTGACACTACAGACCCTGGTAAAAAGTCTCTGTCTTTCATATAAGCCCCCTTGAAGTACTGAAAGGCTGAACAACCCCAGCTCTCTCAGCCTGTCTCCATAGCAGAGGTGCTACAGCCCTCGGAGCATCTTCATGGCTTCCTCTGGACTTGTTCCAACAGGTCCTGCTTGTGGTGGGGGTCCCAGAGCTGAACGCAGTAACTCCTGCATCACCTCCTGGCCATAGTTCTTATGCAAACTTCTTATGCAGGATCTGGTTGGCTTTGGCACACTTTGCCAGCTTGTAGTCATTGCAAATTATTACAGACTGAAGAGTGAGGATACTCCGTGCTCCTCTCTTCTGATTTATGACCATCTTCTCACAGACACAGCTCTCTCGGTGGCCCTTGGAAGCCCATGAGCACACTCTCTCACACTGAAAAAATCATGCGGTTCCCACAAGCCTCTTTTACATTTCTCTTTCTTTCTCATCTTCGTTCAAAGCCCACGTTGGGCTGAAGGGAGCCCCACGCTCAGCCGTGACGTGGGCAGATGGACAGTGTGCGCAGCTGGCCCTTCCCACCTGGCACAGCAGGGATGGAGGTTTCTGCCTCCATTGCCCGCTGATAAACCTGTGCTTGCTGCCAGCAGAAGCAAAGGCAGTTCCAGTCACCCTGGGAGAAAAGCCCTCTGCAGCCCAGAGCGGCCGTGCCATCACAGAGCCATAGAACTGTTTAGGTGGGAAAGACCTTTAGGATCATTGAGTCCAACCATAAACCCCCACACTGCCAAGACAAACACTAAACCGTGTCCCCAAGTGCCACATCTACAAGTCTCTTAAATACCTCCAGGAGTGCAGACACCACCACTTCCCTGGGCAGCCTGTTCCAATGCCTGAACACCCTCTTGGTGAATAACTTTTTCCTAATATTCCATGTGAAGCTTCCCCGGCACAACTTGAGGCTGTTTCCTCTCACCCTGTCACTTGTTCCTTGGGAGAAGAGACTGACCTCCCCTCACTACAGCCTCTTTTCAGGCAGTTGTACAGAGCGATAACATTCCCTCTGAGCCTTCTCTTCTCCAGACTAAACCCCCCAGGTCCCTCAGCTGTTCCTCGTCACACTTGTGCTCCAGACCCTTCACCAGCTCCGTTGCCCTTCTCTGGACCTACTCCAGCACCTCAATGTCTGTCATGTAGTGAGGGGCCCAGAACTGAACACAGGATTCAAGGTGCAGCCTCACCAGTGCCCAGTACAGGGGGATGGATGATCACTGCCCTGGCCCTGCTGGACGCGCTATTGCTGATACAGACCAGGATGCTGTTGGCTTCTTGGCTGCCTGGGCACAAGCTGGATCATGGTCAGCAGACAACAATCAGCACCCCCAGGTCCTTTTCCGCTGAGCAGCTTTCCAGCCACTCTTCCCCAAGCCTGTAGCATTTTGTGGGGTTGTTGCGGCCCAGGGGTATCGCCACATTGCTGCAAGGCTCAAGCCTCCCTGCACTAGGTGTACACCACTGTTGTCATCCTCCCTCAGAATCCTTCAGATGTCTCCAGATGATGCCTGTGGAATAGGAAAGCTTTGCAGCAGGGGCTGGGCTTCTCACGGGGGTGGAAGGAGCAGGTTCCTGAAGCTCTCCCACTGACTGGGCTTTACATTCAGCTCTGCAGATTTGGAATCACTGCTGGCATAAAAATCAGCATGTCACAGAATGGTTAAGGTTGAAAGGGACCTCTGTGGGGCACCTGGACCAACCCTCCTGCTCAAGCAGGGTCACCCAGAAATGGTAAAGTAAGAGAGATGCAGTCAGTGGCTGTGGTGGTTGGGCACACACAGTGACAAAACCCAGCCAACCCTCCCTGGCTGATACTCTCCCACCCAGCGGTGGGATCAGTCAGAGGGATTGAACAGACTGATTGAACAACAACCAACCAGTCCTTGTCCAGCCCTTCCTTACTGCAGAGGACTCTGACAAATGTGCACATCCAGACATGGTGGTACCATCTGTGGTGTCTGGATTGCATGAAGAGTTGATGCTGGTGCCACCAGCAGCATTAATGTAACATCACATCTGCTACTGCCTTCCTGCCAGCACCTATAGATCTGCAGAGGCCATTGCAGCACCCAGCAATGCCTGCAATCAGCAGTTATCCTTTGGAAGAGAAGCTGGGCCAGCAGACAGGATGGTCCTCTGGATCTTCAGAGTGAGGAGTATATATCCTCTCAACCAGTGATTATTTAGGCTTGACCATACCTCTGCTGACAACATCAGAGCCTTCTGGCAGATTGCAGGCGTCAGCAGGGACTCTGATCTTTGGCTGCAGCCCAGAGAAAATTATTAATCACCCCGACAAGCACTATCCTAAGCAAGTCTAAACAAGCAGTGCTTCAGTGTTCAGGATTTCAGGTAATATCCAAGTTACGAATTTCCATCTTGTCCTTGGGACCCCGACAGTTTGGTGCTACTAATGAACATAATCACTGTGACCAAAGAGTGTAAAAATGCTTTCCAGCCTTGGCTGGGGGTGGGGGGATGTCTGAGATGGAAATCACTCAGGGGTGGTGTTGAAGCAAATACTGCATCTAAGACGTCCATATAGTTACTTTATATATGAACCAGAAGAGAGTTGCCTCCTCAAAAGATGTAGGTGATTGCCATGTGCTGGCCTAAATTAAAGGCAAACCTTTACTTGGGTGTGTGAGGGAGAAAATGACCTTTTGAGATGTGTTGTAATTTTGCCCTTGATTTCAGGCAAATCCCACCGAGGGCTGGGACGCTGTAAGGAGCAGCCAAGCCCACTCCCTACTGGCCTTGCTGTTGAAGCCCGTTAGGTTTCACCAGACATTCTGTCCTTAAAGCCAGCATTCATCGTTTTTAATTCCATTAAGAAAGTCGGGCTTTCAGTGGGGAAAGAAACCAGCCGACTCTGATGGATCTGGGATTTCCTTTGCTGTGTTTTCCTGTAATGTTCACATCCAGAGGCAGCAAGCCGAATTTCACAACATTTTAGGTTCTGCTTGGGCTTCCATCCCAGACAAAGGTGATGTTTGCAGGTTGATGCCCTTATTTACCTTAGTGGCACATCTCCCAGCAACTTCAACTACAAAAGAGTTTTGTCCGTGATGTCCTTCACTGGCGGGGGTTTTGTTCCCATGGTCAAGTCGATAACCTTCCTGTTCACCTCTGGCGTGATGTTAGGCAGCATCCTGCTCTTCTGGAGCCACAACAGCTTTTCTCCTTCTCATAAGCAACCACTTGCTTCAGGTTGATTTCTGCCCTAAACAACATTTATTCTTATAACTACATTTTTATTTATTGCCTAAAATTCTAGATTAAATGCCATCTCCTAGCAACTGGTGTATTTTTGTCGCTAGTCTGCTAACTTTCAGAGCTTGGGTGTTGCTCTCCGTTCATTTTGCTGTCTCAGACAGAAAACACTAGTTCCCAGATACTTAGTGGTATTTATGTTTGTTTGTTAACTTGCTGAACAGTCAAGTCTGTTAAGCAGCTAACTTTATATCCACCTGTTGGTTGACTCTATGGATGTGCTCCAGAGGCAAAAGATACACCGCGTAGTCCTATTTGGTGCATCTTTAGAAGCAAGTGGCACAGGACAGTAGGTGGCTTGGTGGGGGCACCCCACCTGAGATGTTTTGGAATGTGCAGACCCTTGGCAGTTCTTGACATGTCAAAGAAACATCAAGAAATGTGCTTACTACATCTGCAGAACTACCACGTGTGTCCTCCCAGTGAGCCATGGCAAAAGCAGGGGATGAATCTTGAGAGGACGACAGGGCTGAGTTATGTCCACAGTGAAACTAACAGGGTAGAGGGTGCCTGTCCTGTGAAATGGGTGCAGGAAAGACCTCACATGAAAAAAGATCAATTTCTTTTGGGCTGTTCAGCTCATGTTGTGCAACATGACTTTGTGTGGAGAGGTGTTTGCAGCTTTTACCTTTGGAGGCAGCACTGCAGGAGCTTAGCACTCTGCAAAGAAGGGCTTGTTCGTCAAACAAGGTGTCTCATCTGAAATTCTCAAAGCTATTAGGGACTTGTCTATGGATTTGGCTTCAAGGAGCATTAGCAAATAGGATTCATCTCACCTAACTTTAGTAAACCACAGTCTTCACCTGAGCTTCCTCTGATGGTCATCAGAGGGAAACGGCAGATTTTAGGGTGTGCTTTGTCACTGAGCTGCCTATTTTAGACTGGGATGGAGAATCCCCAAGTGGAGCCATAAACAGATGCTGCAGATGTTTACAGTTGGTCAGGTGGATCCCACGAAAACAACAGGTCAGAATCCACCCTTAGACTCATGATTTCTTGCTCTCAAAGCCATGTCAATTTTCGATCCATGCAATCTTGACTTTAGCTATTTTTAATGTTTGCAGTGGTTATAAATTGAATTTACATGTAATAAAAGATGCTGTCCGTGAGCATAAAAGAACAACTGATGATTCATGACTTTTATTTCTGTAACTTCTCACTTCCAGACTATCTGACAAACCGTGAATCATATACATTGGCTTGGATGGATATACTTAGCTCTGATTTGTACAGTGAGATGTAAATAGTCAGTTAATGAAATGACTTTTTTCTCTGTGAATTACTGCCTCTCCTCTCTCCCCTTTCCCTTCCCTTCCTTCTGATTTAACTCACCACTGTTCGAAGGGACGATCCTGCTGCCTGACAACCTGAAATCATGCCACACACCTATTCCAGAGGCAGCATGTCATTCAGGACAGGTATGAAGATTGAAGCCATCCATGACCTCCTGCAAAACCAACATGGTACCAGGACTAGTTACAACCAGTGGGGCACTTAATTTTATATCTCTGCTAAAAAAGACACTTCCCACCCCATGCTTCAACAGTGCTGGCTCAAAAAGGAGGACACTTGTGACATTCTTTAATACCACTTTGTTTTCCTGCACAAGCCCCTGCAAGGTACTGGCCAATGCTCTGCTTTGACAGACGAGCTTGGAAGGGCAGATTTGCATCCTGCTACCTCCAAAATTCATAAAGCACATAAGGAAGGATGCGTGCGAGTGATCCCTGACGGCTGAGTGCAGCCGTAGATAGCTGTGATCACCCGATGAGAGCACAAATCATGTCTGATCTTGCTGAGCTGGTTGGGTCTTGCCTGCCGCATGCTCTGGTCTCATTAACACCTACTGACAGATGTTCTCCTCTCAGTTTGGCCAGAGGTGCCTGCTTGTCAATAGGCAATGCTGAGCAGAGAAGTGTGTCAGCTTTTGGCAATTTTATGCAGTTTGGCTCCAGAAGGAATGAACTCTGCTTGTAGCACAAAGGACGTAACCATTGTAAATTCAGATGGGGACCTGTTGTGCAGTTGTGCAGAGCAGCATTAGGTTAAAAAATTCTGCGCACTGAGGCTTTGTAAGAGAGGGTATTTGTCATTTTTCATAGAGCAGAAACAGGAGATTGCTTCTCTGCATCCCCTCTCCTCACTTCCCTGTTACCCCAGACAGATGACTGCTCACACTCAGAAGGCAAGGAGCTCTTCTCTAGAAAGCAAAGCCTGGGATGGGTTTTTCCATGTCTGACTTTTCCTTCTGCGCTGCTCACTCCCCTGTCGTGGGACCTCCTCCTGTTTCCTGCCTCAGTTTACCCTAATTTACAAAGAGAGTCCTTTGTGCCAGTCTCCTGCACTCAAGCTTATCAAGCTGGGTTCTTTTAGAAAGATGCAGACTCTTAAAACAGAGGCTTTGTCTAGATGAAAACTGTACCATGCTGTTTACGTCTTGCAATGATAGGCATTTACCAGTTCACATGGATGATTTCTCCCTGCACCAGAACCCAGCTCTGTCACTGATACGCTGCGTTGGGTTTCTGTGGCCAGGAGCAGAGGTTCCCCTGCAGCCCGTGGTGCAGCCCATGCTGGGGCAGGCTGTGCCCCTGCAGCCCATGGAGGTCCATGGAGAGCCGATATCCACCTGCAGCCCATGGAGGACCCCAGGTGGATGTGCCCAAAGGAGGCCGTGTGACGCGTGCGCCTGAACCTATCCTGGTGGGTGCAGATGCTCCAAACTTCATTTACCAGCAGAGGTGTTTCTTAGACCCTTCCTCGGGGGCTGGGGCTGCATCACATGAGGTTTGTTCAGAGAAGGGGATTAAAAAAACCAAGTGAGCAAAGTGGGCCATGAGAGGCAGGAGTGAGCTGGTACCAAATGTGATGAAGAGGCCGGGCTGTGAGGGGGCAGGATATGTGTTGGTGGAAAGGCAGAAGGGAGAGCCAGCGAGGCAGGCAAAGAGACATAGAAATGGCAAATGATCTTTGAAGCAGCAATTTAAATGGACATGTGCCAGGAAAGATTTCATTTGTCAGGGGCAGAAGGAAGGATGTTGTGGTGAGGCATGAGATGATGTGAAGTTCAGCTGTGCGGATGGAGGAGAAAGGCTTCTATCTTGGCTATGGTATGAAGGAAGAGGCTGGGAGGCTTCAGAATAGCCTGGAAGTAATTGAGGGATGCCCTGTGGCCTCCTTCATGAACAAGGTCAGATTAGATAATCGCAGTGGTCCCTTCTGAGTTTAGCATCTATAAATCTGTGAAATAGGAGCTTTAAACCATGATGAAGGGCTGAGTCCTTGGAGCATCAATTGAAAGCCCGGAGTATCCTGAGATATTGGCCTTTAATACTGGGATTTTGGGTATAGAAAATCTATTTCAGGAGATCTTTTAAAGCTTTTTTTTTTTAAGGTTTATTTCATCTACCTGGTTTTATGGGCAGAGTCTATAAAATAAACCTCCAATAAAACATTTAAAGCCCTCTAAATATCCCTAAAAGAGTCTTTCCATAACATGTGTTGCATAAACAGGCTAGATGCTGCTGGGATGTGATATGCAGATGTCATTGCTTTGATAGTTTCATAGATTTCACAGCCAGAAGGTACCACCATGACGGTTTTCTCTGCCCTTTTGTATAATGCAGACCATGGAGCTTTTCCCAGCAATTTCCACACCGATACGTGAGCTACATTGTAGAGAAAGACATCCACGCTCAATTGAAGTACCTTTTTGGGTGATGGAGAACCTACCGTACCCCATGTCAGCTCCTCCAGTGGTTAATTACGAGGCCGTTAAGGAGAAAAATGTGCTTCCTTTTCAACTGGATTTTTTCCCAGCTCCAGTCTTCCTGTTTTATACGCCTTTGTCTGCTAGATTCAGTAATCCTCTGATACTGCATTCTTCCTGCACCTACAGATACTTGCAGACCTTGATCAATTAATCTCTTCTATTCCTCTTTGATAGTATAACTGGATTGTGCTCCTTTGGGTCACTGTAAAATATGATTTCGATCAGTCTTACAGCTCTTCTCCCAATCTTTTTCTTTTTTTCAACACAGTTTTTACATGTTGACAGCTGAACTGGACTATTTTCATCTCATTAATGCCAGGTAGAGAGCGAGTATGTTTCCCCTACCACTCAATATTCCCATTTATACATCCTACGGTCATATCAGCCCCTTTAGCAAAAGCATCACATGGGGACCTCATATTCAATTGTTTATCCAACCTGACCTCTGAAGTAAACAGCCAAGAACAGCTTCCTAAATATTCCTTCTATAAAAACTCCCATGGGATCACTCTTCCTTTGCAGCTCCTTTTCGGAGACCTGCCATTTAACTGCCTCGCAATCCATTTAAAATGTGCCATATTGATTTTTTACAGTGCTACCATTCAAAACACAACGAGTGGCAGAACTCAACCCCCAGAGCCGCTCAGATGCTTCCCAAGTACCTATTTCCATGGAGATGCATGCCCACATTTCCTGCTTCACTAAGTTGTATCCCAGGCAGCTCTGTGCCTTGCCTGGGAGCAAGTGAACGTGCAGCCACCCCAAATCCCATTTCTGCTTCTTCAGGCCTATAATGGGAAGCATAGGAAATTGGAGCAAAATTACCAGCCATGAGCTCCGAAACAACTAGAGAGGGTAAAACTGGTTTCCAGCTAACACTTTGAGAGGTGGCAGAGCTGTTATTTCTGTGCTTGGATACCAGTGCCTCTCGATGGCTTTCAGGGAATATTTTGAGACAATATCCTGCACTCAGGGGGTCCTAAACTGGCCTGTGGAGAAGCATCACTCTGAAAATCCCATATAAATGCCCCGCTGCTAGTGCTCGAAACCACACTGCTTTTAGAGTGGTTTTAATTTAAGTTTAACGGGGAGGGGTGTGACTGGTGACCCAAGAGAAATGCTGAAGGCTGAGGGTGGTCCTTGGTCCAACGTGTTCCAATAATATTCCAGACAATCTCGGTTTTCCTGTTGGTTGCCAAGTCCCTCATGGGATTAACAGAACAGTGTCCAAAAGATGTGTATTTTGGGATTAAGAGGCAGCCTGTTGTGGGACTAATAACACAGACAAAGAGGGGAAGTGGAGGGGCGAGGAAGAGCTTCTTCCCCGGGGTAAAACGAGCCACTGCTGTCTCCAGGTGGAATTAGGCAGTGGGAGGCCAGGCTCCCGCAATTCCTCACATTTCTGACCAAGAGCTGCCAAAACTAGGCCGAGCCTGGGATACGGGGACATGTACAAAACAAGCCAGCACAATGGCATCCTCCATGCTCCGAGTTAAAGCTTAAACAAAGGCAGAAGCAGCCCTGCATTTCCCCAACGGGCTCAGATTCCTCGCTGTAGCGGCGGCAGGCGGGGGCTTATCTGCCTTTCCCGCATGTGGGAGTGTTTTCGCTCGCAGCTGCACTTCTCATGTGGGGCAACTTTAGCAGCTAAATAAAATTGTTAAAATGAGTTAATCAGCTCAGCACAACGAGTCCCAATATTTCCCATAAAACAATTTGCCTCCCACGTAGTCTGCGTCTCCGTCCCATTTCGCAGCACTGAGCAGAGCCGAAGCGCCCCTTGGGCTGAGCATCCGGCGCTCAGCACCAACCGTGCTCTCCAGTCTCAATCTGGAAAGTGCCAGCTCAAGCTGAGACTTATGACGGGCTCTGAAGAGCATCATTTCTCTGCAGTACAACCCCCCAGGGAAGGAGAAGCAGTAATACCCTCATGGTGCCCAGTAGAGACCAGATAGAAGCGTGGATGTTGGCGGTGAAGAGGGATCCTCACCCTGACCCTAGAGGGTGCCATCCTTTTTGTGTTCTTAGTCTCAACAACTGCTGCCATTTGTCGCACTGTATCTCAGGAACTGGACTCTTGATGAGTGTGGTGATTTGGGGTGAGAAGGTGGGTCTGGTCCCTGCTGTCACCCTGGGCATCTGGCCCAGCTGCGGCCACAGACGCGTCCCAGTTTCTCATCTCTGACAACCTGATGTATTGACCTTAAAGAGACTGGAATTACTCATAGCTTTATAGTAGTAGGTCCTTACCTTGAAGAGGTAGAAAAAGAAGAGCTAAATTCAGTCCAGCTGAAATGTAATGATAATTAACAGAGTCAACTCTGCTCCCCATTCATCTTACCTGCAGAAAAATTGGTCTGAAAGAGATTTTGGTAGACAGCTCAGTCCATCCTGCTGCTCTGCCAAAGTGTCAGGATTGCTGGTGGAAGCTTTTCAAAGCTGTTGTCCATCTCTTTAAGCAGTCTCTACTTCTGCAGCATCTCTGTTCCCAGAAAGCATTTCCTAGAGTTCAGCGTGGATCCTTGCTGCCATTTGAGCCCATCACTCCAACACAGACATTAAGAAGAGATTAATCCTCATGTTGCCCTAGAACAAACCTGTAGCAATTTGTCCTCTGCTCTAGCTCCTCCTAAACCAGTGCCTTGGTGCCATTTAGTTAAAGCAGAACTGTTTCACTTGGAAGTGTGTTTCTCACATGCAGTAATTCAGTGTATTCCCACGTGATGTTAATAACAGCAGAAGGCAAGAAATCACGTCAGGCACAGAAAAGCAAGGAGCGGGCAATGGCAAGGCAGTGACATGAACGAGACAAAGGAGTGCACAGAAGAGGAATAAACCTCAAACAGACCAAGTCTGGGCTGATACACCACCTCACCTGAGAGCGTGTCACACCATGCACGGAGACTCTGACAAATCAGCAACTGGCTGCAGCGAGAGCAGAATGTCAGATAAGCACAAGCTGTGGATGGCTACTTCTTGTCCTCCAAATAAGTGTTTCTTTTGTACCAACGTGCCTGCTCTGTTCAAATCAATCCCATTTGCAACACGATCTTCTTGGAAGGCTTACACTTTTGCTGTTGAGTTTCAAGGTTTAACAGTGACATGTAAATGTAGCTCCTGGTTTCCTGTATCCTTTACAGATAAGGAGGTGGGACACAAAGACACAATGTGAGGGAATTTATTCTTTCCCATACAGCGGGTCAGCAGCAGGGTTGAGAACATCATGTCTGTTTCGAGGGCTGTACTTCATTCATTAGACTTCATTATGGACTAAAGGACGTTTGCTCACATCACAAGGCTGTGCTCAAATGATCCGCTCAGTTGGTAAGGTCTCAGTTCAAGAATCTATTTTTTGGACAATGGCATTGGAGCCCAAGGGGCCAAGCTGCCTGAGCTGGGTCTGTAACCTGCAGTACACGCGCAGGGTAGGGTAAGCTCTGGTGGACCCGCAGGGCGTACATGAATATAACATAAGATAATGCAAGTTGCATCAAGGACTAATCGTCACTGGGAGGAAAACAACCAAAACCCAGATGGCACAACTGGTTGTTCCACCGATGACTTCTGAGTAACTAACTGTGAGCGAAGAAACTGCAGCCCCATGGGTGGGATTTGTGATGCAAAACCCACCCGAGCACACAAGGAGACTCCTTGTTCCACAGCATCAGTAGCTAATTTCTGTCTCTGGGGAGGAGTATTTCATTATCATCGTAGCTGCTGTGTCATTATAAGGCAGATCTGATTTAGGTGGCATATTGTTTATAATGGGAAAAATCTTAATTTGCAGCACCCAGAGCAGTAATAATATGGTGCCACTGTATGGAGACCAGCGGTGAAAAGGGTACGTGACATAGAAACTGTTTACTTGCATGGTGGCTCTAATTCTCTTCATCCTAAAATGTAACGTGCACAGATCTGTACAAATCCAGAGCTTTCCCTATGCTAAGATATTCTTCACACTGACAAAAGTTTATGGAATAGAAAGCTTTTTAAAGATACAAGCAGAATTCAGTAAATTGCAGCCCCGTCCCGAGATGTTACAATAAAAACCATGATTTTTTTTCCAGATGACAATTTCTCTTGACTTTGTCACTTATACGGCACACTATATAATTTTATTCTGTTATTTTGTATTAAGCCCAGTATTTTGTGTTTGACCAAAACATGTCATCATTCTCTACCTTACAAATGTGAGAATATTCAGAATTACGGCTGAAAAGAAAAAACCACATATATGGAAGAGCATAATATCATGCTGGAATTTCAGCATTAGTTTTTCTGGACACTACCTTAACCACTAACTTTTAAATTACTCTCATGACAGAGCAGAGTAGAGGGGCAGGATCACCTCCTTTGACCTGCTGGTCACGCTTCTTTTGATACAGCCCAGGATACGGTTGGTTTCTGGGCTCAAGCGCACACTGAAGCCTGCTCATGTCGAGTTTCTCATTGACCACCACCCCCAAGTCCTTCTCCGCAGGGCTGCTCTGAATCTCTTCTCCGCCCAGCCTGTAGCTGTGCCCGGGGTTGCCCTGGTCCAGATGTAGGACCTTGCACTTGGCTTGGCAATGAAAGCTGATTTCTTCCTCACAGTGTGCAATGTCTGCACTAACTCCAGGGTAAGTCAGGAACGTCAGCGGGGTCGCTCTGGAATTACACCCAAACGCTGCCCAGCAGAACAGAGCCCTTTGCCCATGAGCACCTTGTGTTACATCTATGACTGCAGGTGTACCCTGTGCAGCAACCCCCTGCACGCAGCTCAGGTACCGCAGCGGGGAAGGAGCCGTGCAGCGGGCAGAAAGCTTTGTGCACCTTCAGGTGCTGGAAACCCCCAGATGAGACTGGTCAGAACGTCAGGAGAGAGGGGTTGTGAGCAAAAACCTCTATTTTTTTATTCCCTTCCTGTTGAGTCAATGGATCCAGCCCCAACCTTGTTTAAATCAAACAAAATACTGGTGCTGTATAATAAAAATTCCATGTTTTAATACATCGCCATGCACAAATGAAGTCAAACAATGCAGAGTACAAAATCGTCAAATATACAAAATGATAAAGCAGATACCCAAAGCTTCCAGAGATCATGCCCAAAGATACCAAAATCTTGATATTGGTTTGAATTTCATCATTTAAAAGAATCTGCCTTCCCACCGGGGTTTGGGTTTTGTTGGTTTTTGAAAACAGAAGCAATTAAAGAGTAACTATAAAAACTGTTGGGTGGAATTAACAGTGATGGCCACTTCGTATACTGAAACCTAGATTGCATGGTAACTTCTGTGCTGGGAATAAAGCACTGCTGTTCAGAGGAACACCTTGGATGCCTGGAGAAATGCAGTGTACATCAAACAAAAAGGCACACTTCTGTCTTACGCTGCCTCGTATGGCTCCGTATTTGAAGAGTTCAGCCATAGTCAAACTGGGAATAACAGCATGTGGCTTTTTAACCATTAGACTGCTGGCATCTTCCTAGGTTTTCAACCAAGTTAACATTAAAGGAGATCACTGGCTTAAGAGTATTTCCTTAGTGAACGTAAACCAGAGCTGACTCCAAAGGCAGCCGGACCAGACAGAACTTGCTGGCTTCAGGAGGCTTTTGACCATACAGCACGGCCATGGGTTTGTGCTCAGCCTTTCTGCATCCAGCTCTCCTGCACCAGGGCACCCGATTTCCCAGGACCTGGACCATCCCAGCGCCCCTCTCGCTCCCTGCAGCTCACATCCACCATCAGTTGCTGGTGCTGAAGTGCCGGCGCAGCCTTGGCATCCAGTTCTGTCCATGGGCTACTGGTTTGGGGCAACCTTTGGAGGCAGCTGAGATGCGGCTGTAATTCCAGCTGTCAGTTATCTGCTCTACTCAAGGTCAGCTCCAATCAACCTTAAACTCAACTCCACAAAATAGAGGAGCCCAAAGGAAGATCCCCTTTGCCGGTTTATGCCGTGCAGAGCCAGGCAGGTATTACTCCCATCTTACTCCCACTTGTGAAAAAGAAATGATAACTGTGAGGCAGGTCCAGGTTAGTGCAGTCCTCACAAGGCAAAGCCCAGCGCGTTGCAGAGCACATCCCTGCCACTGCCACAGTCTGCAGTAACTGTGGGAGGTTTAAAAGTGTGCCTCAGGCTCACCAAGCACCCACCCAGCAGCTCAGTGCAAAGCAAAGGAGCCTTCTCCTCAGAGCACACAGCCTCTGGGGTGATGCTGGTCATTCCCTGCGCCGGAGCATCCTGCACTTCACTGGTGTTCCAGGGGAAGCCCAGCAGACAGCAGCACCCCACCTGGTGCCCTGAAACACAGGGTCTGATTCTGCAAGGTCTGTGTCTCCTGCCACGGCATCACCAGAGTGCTCAGCACGGCACAGGACACCAGCCTCATCTACGGGTCACCCCAGCACGGCCCATTCCTCCCCTTGGGCCAGTGGTGTCGGGCTCAGGAGAAGGCTGAGACCTGTGTCTGATGCTGAGATGCTTTGCAGAGGCTGCAGGCTCCTGGCTCTGTGCTTTCTCTACTGCCACTTCATCTCTTTCCTGACTTTCTCAGAAGAAGAGCAGAGAAGGAGCCTCTTGCATCCAAGGGATGCAGATGAAGTGGCAAGAGGACTCCAAATGTTTCTTTATCTGGACTGGTCTTGAGACAGAGCCTGGGTCAGTAGGGAAAACTTCTGTCTTGATGGAAAACAGTGTTCTCAATAAACAAAACCAACCAACCAAGTTCTCTAAGCACCTGATGGGGCAGAGAGAGGGTTTTTTTCTCCTCTTCACAGCTTCTTATTGCTTACATGCAGTTTTGCTGCAGTATCGATCTCCCTGCTTTAAGAAAAACCCCTGTGTATCACTATATAATTTAGTGACTTACAACATTAAATAGATGAATTCAAGGCAAGTGCTTAATTAAAGTAACATGATTAGAGATGCAACAACAGCTACGGAGGATTTTTTTTTTTTTTCTCTGAAAAAGTATTTAGATATATTTGGAATTAATAGCAGAAAGAAGCTTTTCATCTCATCCTCACACTAAGCCTGGCTGTGTTGTAACAACACTGGAAATCCTACTTTTGTGGCAGAATAGATGTTATATAGTCATTTCCAAGATCAGCTTCTTCTCAGCCCGGGCTGACTGCAGTCCTGCCTGTTGAGGACTGCCTCCTCCAGAGCTGCAAGGAGTCTCAGCAGCGTGAGGACACTCATAAGCCATCACACAGTGAAGCCAGTGACTCTGCAGAATTTATTTGACAGGCAGCAAGCATGTACCAATGTTCTTTAAACAATAAATCTAGACCAAACTAATTTTCTTAGGATTTCACACTGGATTAGAGCAAGAATCCCCAAAGATCTTTTTTTAGCTATGGCTGTAGCTAACTCCCTTCTTGTTTCAACTTCTTGATGCCGATTCAATACCAATTTGCAGTAAGTATTGCTTTATAGTTTCTCTTGTTTGAGTGAACTGTTTACTCTTCAAACCGTACATCCGAGTTTGTGCTCCCCATTGCCCAATGACGCACGGCAGAAGGTGGCTCTGATGGTTCACACTTTGCCTTACATCCATCAACAGCCGTTTTGTGAAACCTGAATTAGAGGCCGAGCGGTCCTTTGCTTGTTTCTAAGGTACAACATTCCAACCAGCCCAGGCTTGCGAACCCCCACTGCTGGGGGCAGCTGTTATTGCTCTGGGTAGTCCCACTGAAGTCATTTCACTTCGAGGGCTTTATTAACCCACCCCGACGGGGCTCATCACGATAGCAGGAACAGTTTGCTGCCTTTGAAGCAAGGAAGTCGGGCACTGTGTTCAGCTCACAGCCACACAACGTAACTCTCAGTCAGCACTGCAGCTTCTCTGCTGGTTGTTGAAGGCAGGAAAATGTGTTTCTTGCCAGCAAGACGCTACCTCCTTACTTAACAGGCAAACCCACACTTGTTATTCCTTGCTCAGACTACACATGCTCTTGGCCCTATCATTTGAGCATTTTGTTCCGGGCTGTTATTAATGAAAGACAGGACTTTCTCTGTATGTCCAAGGGTTTTTGTTGTTCATTCTTGTCCAGCTCTCTTCCTCTAATTAAGTGCAGAAGAACCTTACAGCTGTGAGTAGACCTATTGATGCTCATACCAAATGCTATCAAGTACAGCTCTGTTCGTACAAGCTTTTTAAATGGAGACCATTTTGTGTGAAGACATGGCTAGAGGTTGCCCTGCCTTCCTGCACTACTGGAAACTTTAACATACTTCTAATTCAGAGGTTTACATCTGATGATCTAGACTAATCCTTGCATAACACACACCTAATAACTTCATCCAGTAATTGCCGCACCGAGCCTGGATTTCAGTTTGAGGTAGAGCTTATTGACTTAGAAAAATACTCTGCATGCATTTAAAGACTTTTTGTGATGGAGAACATGCCAGGTAACTAAGTAAGTTGTCTCCACAGGTAATTATCCTCCCTGTTGGGCATTTGCACTTAATTTCTAGCCTGAAATCAGTTTCCAACCAGTGGAGCACATCACTCCCTTTTCTTCTAAATAGAAGAGCTACCTGCCTTCAGACAGCACTTCCCTGCCCAGGTAGAAGATTGTGATTGCAGAAGGAGATCAAGTCACCTCTTCAAATTGCCTCTGATAAATTAATAGCTTGAGCTTCATTAGTCTGACACTATAATAAGACCTGTTTTCCTGCCCTTGAATGACACTGGGAGCTATTGAAAATAATCTTTCCAAGTTGTCAATATCCTTTTTGACAGGCAGGCAGCAACCGAGCAAACTGGGACAGCATCACTACTGCCAGGTCCTACATCCCAGCTGGCAAGAGCAGCTCTGGGGCTGACATTGAGGGGATTATTTATCACACCTTCACTCCAATGTATTATTCCAGACATATTCCCCGTGCCCCTGAGCCGGACGTGCTGCCACCTCTCCTGGATTTCTGACTCTGGAGTCCTCCAGGTTACTCACTGCCACTGACCTGCTCCATCCATGTCATTATTTACCACACCCCTGTTTTTGTCATCTCTGGCTGTTGCCAACAGCAATTTCCTCTTTCGCTGCGAGGAATATTGAAAATAGAGCACACCTTGGGAGGAGCTCATTAGAAAGAGTCTCACTGATGATAATTTCATATTTACAGCTATTTCTTGTGATCCAGTCTCTAATCAGTTTTAATCCACTTAATATGGGTGATTTTAATTTTGCGTTGTGCTATTTTGTTCTTTATCAGAATCAAACGATCTAGAGGAGGCTAAGTACAGTGTGCCAGCAGAGTTGCTTTTATCAAGAAGCCTTTGATATCACACAAAGTGATAGCAACTTTATTCACATTGATACATTTCTATAAAATCATTTGGAGGGTTTTATCAATTTTTAATTGTTTTAGCGATTGTGCCGTATCAACCTCGTTGTGACTCTGCCTAAGACTGATAGGAAGCTAAAGAACCTATAGCTTTTTGGCTCAAATCATCCATTCTTTTGAATTATTGGGGGGGGTTTTGTGCCATTTGAAGCATCTTCTCTGCTTTCGGGTCCTGAGGAGACCCCGGCAAGTTTTCCTTCACTTTTGGTTTCAGGTAATTTGCAAATTTAAAAATATGTTTGGAGAGTTGCTGCTTAATATTACTTGTACTTACTGACGGAGTAGGAGGAATTACATTTTAATGTGCAGTCTGACTCCCTCCTTCTACTGCTTTCAAATACAACACAAGAGTATTTGTTGGGATTTACACATACTGTGAGTAATCACTGTGCTGTGCCTGTCTAGCATCAGGCTTACCTTTGCTACCACGCTATTTATTAGGATCTATGTAAAGCCCTTGGTCTAACCAGCCCCAACCTATTTGCCACTGATTTCCCATACATTCTTTGGCTTTCCTCATTAAACATCTACTTTTCTTACTTGCTGATTTATCCTCATGAGCCTGCCTAATCACCCATACGATATGTTGGTGGGGTTTTTTGCACTCCAGATAACTCTCTCTCCTGAATTTTACTGCAGGAGGCTGCAGGTAATGCTGATAGTACTTTCCCCTCCACCCATCAATTTTAATTATACCAGAGGACCTTTTCTTTCTAAACTAAAATCTTATTGCCCACAGTCTATATATACCAGGGTCAGCTGCAGCACAGTCCTGCAGCAGGGCTGTTCAAGGAGACTCTGATGGCAGAGATGTTCCTTGTGAAAAGGGGACCAATGTGAAAGATGCCAGGTTTTACTTTGCTTGCCTGAGACAATGCTGAATAACTGAGTGGCTTTGTGGTGGAGGTTGGTTTTAGTGGTGACGAAAAACCCATCCCAGGCCTGGCTCCAGGGCTGGCACCAGACAACACATCTCCAGAGACTTTGATGGCACCAATGTAAGTCTGCTGGGGCCTGGCCTGGGGTCTTCCAAAAATTCAGGGCAAAACAAAAGCAGAATCTTGTCATTTTCAATAGTCTAATTTCCTCAGCGATGCTGCAGCTGCTGCCAAGTGACAATGCTTACCCTAAGGAACAGAGAGGGAGGGATGCATGCGCCAGTAGAGCATGGCCGCGCAGCTGGGCAGGCAAAACCAAAGAGCTTGTGGAGCTGTTTCAAACTCCCTTCCTGGAAGGCTGCATTTCCCTTACTGGAATAAACGGTGCTGTTCAGGCACAGAAAGCCAGGCGGATAAAAAACCTAGGAACAAAACAGTGCAAAGGATGCTCTCAGCTGCAGTGCGCTTTTTGGGTTGAGCGATTCCTTCAGGTTTCTACTGCAGGACTTCTCATGGTCTGAAGCCCTTGCGATATCAGTGATTTTTAGCAGGGTCTGATGCTGCAGCCTTTCTCAACACAAAGAAACCAGGCGAGCGCGGCAGCCGGGGGAGGCAGCGGGCATGGGAGGAAGGCTGCAGGTCTGCGCCCATGAACAGCGTCCTGCCCGCAGTACTCCTTCGTTTCAGACGTAGTAACTAGTGATCAGTGTACCGGCAGCACCAGCCTTTGTGAATTTACCTATCTCTACAGAGCTGACAATTGCTGCTTTATGAAAATAGCATTAGTCTCCCACTCTTTTGCACCGAACTAATGGCTCTGAGCATATTTAAATTCACTTCCTTTGCTGGAATAACTTATTCACTCCCTTTCATGTTGACTTGGTCTTTGGCACTCTTGACATAAATGATTTATTGACTAGAGATAAAGCATTCTTTCCTCTGAACTGTTCCTGCGACCCAGGCAAAAGCGGATGTGTCTGCTATTAATAAGGTGTTCAGCATAAAAAATGCAATAGACTTGATTGTCTCCACTCAATAGCCTTTCCGAGAACACAGTACCTGCCCCCATTCACAATAATAAAAATCTCTCCCACACGTTTATTTATATTAAAAAGTTTTCAGAAGAATATGCTGGGATCCAGATAAGTTGTTGAGGAGATGCAGAACAATTTCATAAATATCCCTGAGGAAGCATGGCCTACTTTGGGAGAATGACAGTGATTAAAAAATCCAAACACGATGAATAGTCAAATACAAGCCAAAAAGTACAGTTATTTCCTTATGGCTCCAGCAGACAGTTACACACGTGAGAAGTGTCATGGGGCTCAGGGAAACTATGCTTGCAGTTATCCACATGCACAGGTTGGCTGTAGGATGGAGACCTACACCAGCTTTAAAGGAGGTTTGTCCGAGAGGCACCTACAGCAGACTTCTCACAGAGTCTGGCTACACAAGGGTCTGGACTTGATTTTCACATTTCTCAGGGCCTATAACACTGCTTTTCTAGGTCACCATAGCTAAAATCCTGGGAAGCTTTTAAAACAAACTGTTTTAACAGGAGAAGTGCACACATCTAAATTCATGCCCATATACTGGAAGATGTTCAAAACTAACATTGATACAAAAAATGCTTCTAGTGGCTCTCTGCCTAACGCAACTTCTTCTCGTATGCCCTTTTAAGATAACACTCTATGATAAACTCTTCTCTTATCATTCAAATTGTTTCACTAGGTAGTAAAATTGGAGAATTCCTACTGTAGGAGCATGGCATTCTCCTTCTTTCTAAATTGCTGTACCAACAAGACATGGATCTCAGTTGCCAGAGCACGTTTTTAAAGCCTGTAGCAGAAAGAGCTGTAAAACTTGCTGAAGCTTACAGTGGACCTGTGCCATGCGCATGGCCGGGTCTCTTGGTATCCGATTCCAACCTGCAACCCTATGAAAAGCTCTAAAAAGTGCAAATGTTGCTGTTGGCAAAGATTCTTATATCTTAAGGAAAATTTTTACACCAATTCATTTAAAATTGGGGACCAGGATTTTCAGAAAGAGAAGGAAGAAAGTTACTGCTTTGTAATTCTTAGGAGCTCCAGTTGAGAGCCCATGGAAAGACCCAAACCATCAGAAATCACTAGCGACTTCTGAAAGTCTTGGTCATCACCAGAAATAATTTGATTTTGGAGTGAATATTACAGAAGTATCCAACATGCTGAATGTGAGATGGGTGGAGAGCTGAAACCTAAGCCCATACCCATCTGAAAACAATTAAGCTCTACAGATATTTATCTGCTTGTCATACAGGCACCACCTTCCATTCTCTAGCAATGAACTGTACAATAGTTTTTAAGAATTACAACACAGGAGCTTCCTCTGAAAAGGTCCCTTTGTCTGGATGTAGCTGCATATTCTCTCCATCACTGCACCTTCACACCAGTATGGCATCTCACCTGCAGTTTGGCATATATGCTAATGGCCACTCTATAGTACCTGACTATCAGGCTGAAGAGAGTGACGTTCTTCAAGTACACAAAAAAGCTACCTTTGATTTTAAAGAAAGAAGGAACAAATGGGTAAGTCCCCTCAGTATGCTGATGGCATCAGTTCATTATAAAGAGTGTGCCAAGAAGGTCCTGATGTGAGGGACAGACGCTAATTCCACTGAGTCCCCATGGAAGAAACAGTACCACAGCCAGCTGTGATACCACCAGTGATGAGGCCAGCCATTCAGAGACTGAACAAAAACAACGTTCAGGTTGAATGCAACAGTCTTGAGCCTGCTACAGTATATTGAAAGGCTTATTGGAACCATTTGCTTATTCCCAGTTCCTATCAAAATACTGGTTTGGATAGAAAGTGGAAAAAGTTAATGAAGAAGTCTGCCCTCTCCACAGGGAGTGTCTTGCTCCTTAAAAGTATAGTCTTACACTTTACCTTGTTCAGAGAGTTTGGTTTGGACTACAATTCCCCAGCCCTGCCCAAAACACAAATGGTGGCCAGCATAAAGAACCTGAATTCTTCCAGTTTATTCTGGTTTTATTGTAGCCCAAACCCAGGGTCACACACGTCTCTGAGAAAGGCTCTCTCCTTTGCCTCTCCCTTGCTGAGTAAGAAAACACATTGGCACACTAGAAATGAGAACTTTTGATATTTGGTGGATGAGAGGGAGAGCAGACACAGTGTCCTACAGCTCATTCAACCTACCCTGTTCCTGGCTACCTCTGAGCCAGCTGTTCTGTAAGTCTCGATAAAAGAAGTCACAACCTCTGCCACGTGCAAATCTATCTACACAATCTACTGTGAACTGGTGAAGGTATGCTAGGAGTGGGCTTCAGTTTGGATGCAGTCTCAGCACAAATACTGAAACAGATCCTCAGTATGTTTAAAAAAGACCATTATATATATATGGACTGTGCTAGTTCTGTGCAGAAAGCACATATGAAGTGCTGATATTGTTTAACAGAATACCATTAGACTGCAAAACTAACATATACAAGACGTTTACATTCCTATCAGGGTGTAATATTGTGAACATATCCACTGAGATTGGAGAATTGCTGTAAGTTTTTCCTAAAACATCATGCCATCTGCATACATAATAAAAGAATCCAGTAGTTGCCATGCTAAAACAGGACTCCTAGTGAAGGGCATAGACAGTCCCCTAAAGGGAACTCAAAAGTTATGCACAGTGATGAGAACTGGAAGAGATTTTCCAGCTAAAGGTCTGTCAATGACCATTTTCAACAAATTAGCACTGGATATAATGCACCACATTTTCACTCCACAGCAAACCAGGTCTTCCCAGAATGCATCATCATGAGAGGGCTGATTTCACTTCAAGTTCGTCTTCAGTCCTCCATGGTCACCTTCTGGCAGTGCCATTGGTTATATTATTTTCATGAAGGAAAGTTCACTTTCATATCAAGTGGCAGGACAGCAGCTTTAGAGGCTGGAAATGTTTATGGAGAGCTCTCTGCTGGGGCTGTAAAAAACACAAGAGAAAACCAAAACCAGTAAGTATAGAACACAGCAAAGGAATTACCATGTATTTCAACTACTATTAAAAAAGTCAGGTTTGAGCTGAGTAAATGTACTTCTGCTGTAAAGACAAACTATTCCTAGAACATATATTGTGGCCCTGGTACTTTTTGAATCAGCTTTACTCATCAAGCTCGGTGCTTAATCAATTCCATAGATAAATATAAAGTGCAGACCAGCAACAATTTGTATGATTTAACAAATCCTACTTCAGCTTTATTGCCTCATGTGAAAGCACTGCTTACTCTTCCTCTACTATGAGTTCCAGAGAGCTCTTCTCTTTGGTTGGGCTTGCATTACTACCCAGAGGCTTGATGACCAAATGCTGCAAAGGCTCCACCAGGAGCCAAAGTAGGAGCTGATGTTCCCTCACCATTTCTGCTGGCCAGGATGGTGAGAGTTGGCCATTGCTGCATAGAGATGTGAAAGCATCTCTACATCCACTTCCTTCCCCACTTCAAACCCTGTAAGATAATGAGGGGGTTGCAGAGAGTTTCACTATCCCAGCTAAAAGTAGTAAAACACACTCAGTTTTGGTGGCTGCTATTCCTTGTCTGAAATCCCTTGCAAAGCTGTAAGGGATGCACACCAAAAGGACAGGAAGTAATGGGCACAAGAGAGATTCCAGACACATACAAAGAAAAAAAATCTTCCTAGTGAGGGTAGTCACATTATGGAATAAGGTACCTGACCAGGTCCACAGCTGAACCAGAAGAGGCCCTGAACAACCTAACTTGTCCCTGCTTCGAGCACAGTTGAGTGAAACAATGTCCAGAGGTCTCTCCCAGCCTAAGTTCTTTAATGATTATACATTTTCTGATGGGGATTTGTGCTCCCTGTTCTGCCTTTCTGAACTGGAGATGGGTGCCCATGCAGGACTGCTCACACTGAAGAGCATTCAGTCGTCTATTCAGTATGTAGCCATGAAAATGCATGTAAACCTATCACAGGCTCATACCAGCCTCTGGAGCCAAGAAGCCATGCAGAAACAAGCTCATTGTGCTACTTCAATGTGTTTGGACGCAGTTTTGTTCATCACAGAGCCCTCACCCATCCCCTCTTTTACTGACCAGCTCTCTGACCAGGGCAGTGCTGGGACAGGGCTCATTGGGGTGGGCTTTGCACCCTTTGCAGCTGATGTCCTGCTTCCTGCATGAGTGGACATGTCTGCACGTTATGTTTTTTGGGCCAGGTTCCAAGCTGTGAAGCTAATAGGATACTGATACTGCCCAGGCAGCATTCATGTCAGCTGAAACTCAGGTTGGCAGTGGATTTCTGCTTCTCACCCCTTCAAAATCACACCTGGTGGGCTCTTCTCTGATGGTGCAGGTTGACTGGCTCTGCCAAGATGTCAGTTTGCCCATATTTGCTTCTCCCAACTCCTAACTCTTGCAGCAATGGCCATGAAGGTCTGATCAAGCAGGGAAAGGATGGGATGTTAAATCAGTAGGTGCTGGAAGAATACTGAATAAGATTAAAAATAACCCCACACTCTGCCACGAGCACTTTACCCCTCAGTGTAAATATGTCCTATGAAATAAAAGAACAATAAACCCCAGTCTCTTTAGCTATTTCCTTCCTTATGTGGGCATACTCACCTGATTACAGTGCTACTTTCAATTTCTGTTTTTACAGCTGCCTTGCTTTTATTCTCAAGGTTCTCTAATGCGATGATCCCACCACCACCTACCATCATCTACTACATGAGATACCCACGTCAGTAGTGGCCTGAGAAAGATGCACATTTGGGACCCAGCAATTGTTTTATTCCATGAAAGAGCATATGGAAAAGTTCTGAGCCTGCAGCTGGTCTAGACAGATAACTGACCACATCCTCCAGCGTAGAAATGAAAGCAATGGTGACATTAAGTAGGTTTGAAGATAAAGGGAAAATCTGGAGGAGGAGGTTTTAAACTTGGAGAGATGCAAACTGGCACCTCACGTCAAAAGTGTTTGACTCCAGGTGAACTGGAGGATGTCTCCCATCTGTGTGGCATCAACAGAGACGTGCCTGTCTCACAAAGGAGAAACAGGGCTTTTTATTTTTTAGGTTAAATAGCTCATCTACTGCAAAGAAGGGGAAATTTCAAAAGTCCTCCCAAGCAACAGCCTGGCCACAAAGCTGCAGGACTAAAATAAAATGGGTAAACTGGCTAATTATATCAGGTCAGGCCTCAGGGTTGCACTCGAGCTGAAATTCCCTCATCACCCACATTGTCTCAGCCATTGGCTTGTGCTCGTGCTTAAGCTTGAAATAAGCCAGCTGGCCCTTCAGACAGAAACTCATGAACAAGGAGAAATGGGGGCTGATCCCAATCTGAGCTCCATCCACACCACAGAGGGAGCACAACCACTTCCAGCCAGTCTGGATACAACCAGCAATGCTGGTCAAGGGAATAGTAGTAATTCTGTTAAGCTCTGCATTTAGAGCAAGTACACTGAAGATACAGTGGTCGTCTAGCTCATCTCTTCTTACTTTGTCTTTTGAGGACAGGGTTTTAGAAGCATTCATTCTTCCTGATAACCTATATAATTTTTGGTGCCCAGCTGGAGACTCCTCTAAGGACCCTGGTTTTCTAACAGTATGTACCCAGCACTCTCAGAAAGTAAGATCTTTTTAAAAGGTATCACAAATGAGCAGTTGTCTTTGAAAACCTTGCCTGAGACTGTAAGCTCTTGGAACAAAGACCGCCCTTTGCAGGGGTTCCTACGCTCACCAACACAACGGTGTACAGATCTAATCTCACATGACATTTTCAAGAAGCTGCTGTAGAAAGACAACAATTCTTTCAAAGCCAGAGATGTATTTTATTCTTGAGTACCTGCACTCTGTGATTTTTTTTCTAACTGGAAAAGGGACATATCTTTCTTTCATTTTAAACACATGTTAATTCAGTTCAACCTAAGTGGCATTACCTATTTGTCACGTTTTCATAATTGAGGCACGCTGATAAAGAAAACAAGCATCTATTATCTTTGCTAGGTATCACTGCTACCAGCTATTCCTTGAAGCCTGGTGAAAATCTGCATTCAGCTACATTTACTAGTATTTTTTCTGTGTCAGAAAGGCCACACTTCATGCTTCTCATGGCATTTGAGACATGGTAATACACTGTACAATACTGCAGACTTGTTGCATCTTGCTACTTGCTAGTCGGAGATATCTCTACCTTTGATGAACTTTGTACGCTGGCAAAAGGAAATGGCTGGCAGCCCACTTGTAGATTTACCCTTTTCTTTATTGTGCACTGAATTCTCATCACCGAGCTATGAGAGCATGAGGTGTCTCTGTGAGGCTCATGGAAGTTCATGTAAAAAGAAACTACTCAAGAGCTGCTGATCCTGGTCAGTCACCATGGTGGAAGGAGGAAGGAGGATTAGCAGGGGCTGGGAAATGCTGTTGCAGGACAGCCTTGGCAGGGACACGAACCACTTGTCCCACGGCAGAAGAGATTGAAGTTGTATCAGAGTTTGGTTTCCCTCTGCCATAAAACCATTCCATTACTGTTACGGGTGGAGAACAGCACCAGTTCTCTTAACCTCCAGGTAAATGCACCTATAACTGCACATCCTTATTACCTAACATGTCACTGATAACCAGAGTCAACAGTGCCAGAGATCCAAGGTTACCTCAGATGTTGGCACGCTTGTAGGTAGCTGAAGCCAGCAGGGAGGAGGTGGCAAAACAACACTCGCCAGCCTGCTCCATCCACCTTGGAGCAGCCCCGGCTCTTACAGGCAGCGAGTCAAGCCTCAGGACTGCACAAAGGCAGCAAGCTGCCTCGCTGCAAATGCCACAGCCTCGCAGCCTCTGCTGAGCAGTGACACAATCAGTGGACTGAATGCAACACCCAGAGATGAGAGAGCAAACAGAGAGGTGGATGGTTTTTGATAAGACTGCCAATTTTGTTTTGATTCCCAACCACTCATGTCTCGGTCTGGCTTGCCTGATTTTCCCCCGCAGTGCTAAGACCTGGTAGTTGATACAGACCTGAAGGTTATCTAATGCTGTTTGTTAAATGCAGTGTTAATACAGTAGAAAAACACCGAGAGGGAGAGGAAGGAAGTCGCTCCTGCTTCTGATTTTTGAATTCTTGCAAGCAGGAAACCAAGTTTGTAGGTTTTTTGACAGAAAAGGTGGATCTATGAGCACAACATCAAGAGCATCAAACACAGTAATCCTAATCCCAAGCGTTCAATATTCATTAATGAGGCCATGCAAAATAATTATAAAAGCTGAAAATACATGGAATTAAAAATAAATGTTGCTTTCCCTCCACCCCTACTTCTAGTTAGGACATTTTTGTTAACCATGAAACAAGACCTTTTTTGTTCAAATGATCAGGGACATTCATGCATCATCACAAGACTCCGGGAGCAGAGTCTTTAAAACAAACAGCAGCCGACACATGAGTTCCTATTTCTGTAAGGATGAATTCAGGGTTACTTCTTTTAAAGACACTTCTTCTTGTGGACAACTTGCTCCCATAACAAGGTACTTTTAATCCTCCTGGATGTAGTTTTAATATCTGTTGATAGAATCACCATAAATACGCTACTGAATAAATACTCCCATATGAGATCTGTGGAGGAGACTTTACATGCAATAAACTCCTTGGTGTTATTTATGTACTGCTACACTCTCAGTGCGGGCGGCCTCAGCTCCACACAAGGGCTGCTGGCAGCAGCTGGGATGCAGCTTGCGCACAGCCTGCTCAGGCACGGCGCTGTGCGTGACGCTGCCTGGCGCACTCTGAGAGCCCGGTTAAGCCACTGCCAGTACGTGGGTATGCGGGATCCTGGCTCCCTCACAGGTCTGCTGTCTGGATCAGTGGCAAAGCTCGTCTCAAGGAAGGCTTCGGGGTAGCCTTCAAAAGGATGCTCAGTGCCTCAAGACAGATGATGAACATTCAACAAGGTCAGGCAAATCCTTTGCCCTCTATTCTGACTCGAGAGGAAACTCACTTCCTTCGTGCGATGCTGGGCTCTTGTAGCCTGCGTCAGGCAATTCTGAGATGAAGCATTTCTGGGAGAATGGATGTCATGGCAGATGCTCTCAGCAGGTAACCTTCTGAAAAGCCAATTAGTCAGAGGTTATTGCAGCTGCTCTGTGGAACACAGTTGGTTCACACAGAATGGGTTGAATATGTAGTTGTCCAAAATGTGTTTCTCTAAGCTATTCAATGCCCTCAATAGTCAGATTAGCCTAAAGTCTCTTCATGAGTCACACACAACTCCAGCTTTCCTACCAAAGCAAGTCTCTCAGCAACTTTACTAGGTTAAACAAAATGAGGACACACGTCGATTCTGTGTACAGATCATTTATGCAGAAATTTTGGTTCCTTGCCCCTTCCTCCAAAAATCAGAGCTCATGGTGGACAACTCTCTAAAGCGCTTGAGCTCACACTCCAGCCTTGTTCTGAAAAATGTCTTAAAGGCTTGCTAATGTCTTCAGGGCTTGGTTTCACACTGTTAACCTGGAAACCTCAGGGAAAAAAATCTGTCCCAAGAAATTATGTCCTTTTTATGCCTGAGCCTGAGCAGCATGTGAAAATTTCACCAGCTTATAAGTTTGGTTCAAAAATCATGCAAGATGCTGGGAGAGCCTCATTCTTTCAAAGTGGTTCATTCATCTCTACTTAAGATACATTCCACCACCTACCTGCTTTTGCAAACAGACAAAGAAAAATGGAAACACTTCTGCATTTGAACAGATGTTACAGATCCTCGTGATTTCCTTGAACTAGCAAGCAGTTAAAATAGTTTGAAAAAGTGCATGCAACCACTTCCTTAGTGTTTATAGCTTCTTCCAAAGAATTCTGTCCACCAGCATCGTTCTCTAGAGACTCAAACTGTAGCAAACAGAAAGGTTTAGAGGAATGTAATGCTAAGGAGTCTGATAGTCTCAGCTGGTGCTGTCTGAAACTGAATATGCATATGTGATTGCTGACTTCATGCCTTATCATGCGTATCTCTCACTGCCTGCCTGTGATCAGTTCTTGATCTCACAAGTCCTAGTGGGGTGCTCTGCAGGAAGTGAAGAAGGTTGTCACAGATGAATAGTCTTCACACTCTGTGGCTCTAAATAGCCATTTGCACTACATCGTCAGCCTTTGCATATCTATCGCTTTTGAGAGACTGGGTCTTAACACGAAGCACCAGGAACTGTGCAAACTGAGTGAACTTAAAAAAGACACAGCCTGAAGTGGTGCTGTCAGCATGCACGTAAGGTGATCAAGCACACAGTCCCAGGTGGCCTGCAGTGGCTTTGTGGCTGCTCTGATCATCACCTGGAACTTATTCTTGTGTTTCTTCTGTGGATTCTGTAAGACACGTTCAAGCCTCTCCTGTTTAGAAGCATGCAGCAGTATTTGGGAATTAATTCTGTTCATTATATCATCCTATTACTTGCTTTAGGATCTTGAGTGAAATATGTATTAGGTCAAGAAACACAATCAGATGAAACTGAAGACTTCATTAGAAAAATCAAAGTATTATAGCAAAAGGGTTTGGAAACTTCCTAGAGTTGCAACTTTCTTGCTGCTTATGCAGAGCTTATGCAGGATTAATAGGTGGAACAAACTATCCACCTTTAGGGAGATATTTACTGTGAGGTTCCCTGAAATGAATGTTTCCATTCTGTGAAGTGATTAACCAAGCAAAAAGGGAAATTATACCTCTTAAAACCACCTGAAAGACTGCACATACGCACACACACATTTCACAAAACAAAACAAAAACTCATCATCAAGTCTACAAAATCAGCCCCCACCCTTCAAGTAGTTGAACAAGTAACTTTATTTAGCCTTCTGGATTAATGAATTAATACACACCCTTCATCTGTATAATCACATCACTTTATCAGTGTTTTGTTCAGGACCCTTGCCCTGCTCTGAGCACCAAACAGACAGAACACAGAGAAAGAGCATTCCGGTGCCATTTGGTATTGCATTATCCTTGCAGTTCAGCATGTGGCCTACCACATTTAATGCACAATGTCCAGCCTCCATCTGGAAAATAATGATTGCTATCCTCATGGACTCGGTGTCCAACCATTTCACAAAAAAAAAGCCTTAACTTTAAAATACATCGAGAAAAAGCACCTCAGCTTCAAAAAAATGTGCCTTATTTTACAGTTCCTAGTTAGACACAAAGATAGTTACAAGGCTGCACTTGGTGTTGTCCATCCAGCTCCTGGCTCCAGCACCAAGAGCTTCAGGCTGTCTGAGCTCTGTGGGGCTCCTGAGGAGGGTGAAAACCCTATGGAGGAGTGAGTGTTTGAGAAGGCTTCTGGAATATGTACTGTGGGTCTGGAAGCTGCAGCTCCAAGGAGGAGTACAACAGGACCATAAAGACGGCAAAGTCGGAGTCTGACCATCTATGCAGACTTCCCAATGAGCATCTGCCCCAAACTCTGATTTTATCTGGCAACTCTCTCTTACTGATTGCCATCTGAAGGGAAATAGGCGGATTGTCAATGCTACAATCCAGCATGGTCCTCCACAGCCACTGGGCTGTCTGGAAAAAAAGCATTCACCATTTTATCCTCATCAGTCTGGTTGTGACCAGAATGAGGAACTCTTCCCAGGCATCCTCAGAAAGTTCTACAGAGAAATTAGCATGGTGGATACACCACTGCTGCTTTAAAAAGCAAATCAAATCAAAGGCTCCAGTCTAATTCTCCCAGCTACAGGACCAAGCTCAAGGAGAGTGCTGCAGGAAGCTCCTGTCTGAGGCAGAGGTTCTCTTCCACCCCACAGCTGATGCTGTGACAAGGCAGGCAGCAGAGATTGCTCGCCTCTCTGCAAATCAAGCTTCATGTCTCTGTCTGGGCAGCTGGAAAATGAAACTACAGAGATCAAAATGAGTTACCATCTCTGAAGAGCTCCCTAGGTGATTATTAAGACTGTATCTTGATATATATCCACTAGAGACCCTAGATACCAGTAATGCTGCCACTGCAGAAGGGCTTGATAAATGAAGGATGGGCAGATTGTATCAAACTGGTCGTGAAGTCAGGCGTGAAGTCCAAGGCCTGAAATGATATGGGCTGTATTGACCACAGAGCCACGCGAAGAAGGCATTCATGAAAACATGACAGGTATGAAACAGAGAATATCTAGCCAGTGTTCAGAAGGCATAAGATGATCAGTCATTCAAGTTTTTGGGGAGTAATAATTATCTCAGCATACAAACTCGCTGACCAGTTGCAAATTCTGCTTTACTCTGAATTGCCCCTTTTCCATTATCTCAGTTTGGAGTCTATCCAAATCACCTGCATATATTTCTGTCTCTTTTTGCATCACACACATGTTCCTGAAAATACAGTTGCACAGGAATGTGTATAACTGGTTTCAGGCCACGGTGGCTGTTCAGTATGCTGTGGAGATGGTGCTGCATTTGGTTGCTGCCATCCCATACCAACATTGTGTAATTGTCCTCCTTTGTCCAAACTAACTGATATGGACCATGTCTGCAGTGTGCTGCAGACGGGTCCCGTGGGGCAGATTACAGGGCCTGCTGCAGTACTCCACACTGCCCTGGCTGCCTGCAAAGCCAGTCTTCCTTCCAAGGGAAGCCCATGCCTGGGAAGATGCTACACTGCCTGTCCTTCCCCTCACACATGGCCATCACCAGCCAGGCTGGGCATCCAGTGCTCAGGGCTGGGGCATGCTCTCAGGTGCTGCAGTGGAGGCATACCCACTGTAAATCAAGGACAGGACTTAGTCGCAGAAAGTAACTTAATAACAGGTAGAAACTGACCTTTAAAAGTCAGACAGAAGGGCATTGCCATACTTCCAACAGAGGGGACTGGGGATAAATGCTGTATCAGGAAAAAGACTTTCATTCGTCATGGGGATTCTTTGCTTGCAGAGCATACCAGTATGGACTGGTGGATGCAAGAAAGGAAAATAAGCAGAGCAGCAAATGAGTGGTTAAGGTGAAGGCCTCATTCATATCATGAACCACTAGACTTCCCTTTACTGTACAGTTAAATAAGCACATAATTACTTGTACAAAGCGGAATAGGATTAGAAAAAGCTGCATACCCTATCTGCTTCCCACCTGGAAGCTTGTCTTTAAGGGTAGAGATGTAAATAAATGAACTTGCATGGACTTCTGAGATGATTCAGTGGAACTTCGACATGTAGCTTGATTGAAGCTAGCAGGGTATTTCTACACATAACTGAAGACTGCAACGCCAGATAAATGCAAGTCACAGCTAGAAGTGAGATAGGAGAATCCATCACCGCCTGTGCTGAGCTATCAGAACTCCCTCTGCAGAACACCAGCTCTGAAGTTTCCATGGTGGTTGTACAGACAAACTCATTTCACCCATCCTAGACAGGCAACCAGTTGACGCTGGTTATCCAGGCTGCTTTGATAAGCAGGGAAGGACAGGGCCCGTAGAAGTGACCCTCCTACTTACTTGTCATATTGGATAAATGATTCTTTGGCAGTTCCTCTCTTCGCCGATTCAGGAAAGCTGAATGTGAGCTCAAATTAGGTATCCAGCAATTAAATGGCAAACAAGAGGTGACAGGAATTGCAGCTTCATGCTTAATTTGATTGTTAAAAATTGTGATTAGCATGTGAAATGTAGGTACTGCAATGATCAGGATTCGTGTGTTTAATGCTTACATTTCTACTGATCAAGAATGATACAGATTCCAGTGAGGGATAAGAGGCCTGAATTCCTTTGAGGCCTTGGATATCGGAATTTGACAAGGAAATTACACACTAAACAATCTTCTTAGAAATTCATGCACACAACTGAGATAATGAGATGCTTCCTGCAAACAATCCACAAAGTACTGAAGTTTTTTAGAGGAATTATTTACTCAGCACTACTGGTATCATTTTGCAGCTGCATTATTTATTGTGTCCATGTTGCCAAATTGTTTCTTTTTGCCACTGATTTGCTTTCCATTTCCACTAGAAGTATATGAACCAATGGACGTCGCAGTAAAGGAATTCACATAGGTAAGTAAAACTAGAGTAAACCAAAAAAATCCTTTGTTTATTATTAAACACCTTCCACATTTTTGCTGTGGTAGGCAATTTGGGAGGTAGGAATTGGTAACTGCAGAAGTTCTACCATTTTATCTTGGGCCAAACAGTTTATCGCAGCTACGCGCAGACAAGCTTCTGTGCTTCTAAAATCAGGGGAAAATACCCAATGGGATGTGGTATTTCTCTTCCAGTGCCAGAAAAGTATGGATCCCAATTCAATTTTTGAGGAAGACAGGAAAGAAGGAAGGCAGGAGGGCAGGAAAGAAGGCAAGCAGGCAGGCAGGCAGGCAGGAAGGAGGAATTTTTGCTACCGGAGCATGATTTTGGCTAGAAGGAAGATGGACAAGATTTTTTAAAAAACCCAAGTGATTTGCACACCAAAGTCTCCTTAGAAGTCAACAAGACTTTGATTTCCAAGTTACTCGTGGAAATGTTTTCTGATGGTTCCTACAAGTCTTTTAATATTTATCCTAAGCAAGTGCTGACACATCATCTAAAAGCAGATCTGGGGCTGCAACAAGTTCTGGTAACCCCTCAAGACATTTCTAAAGCCTCACCCACAAGAGATTTGAAGCTTCTGGCATGTCCATATGTCTGAAATCTTCAGTTTGCATCATGCATTTGTGTATTTAGGATAATTAAGGGCATGCCTCCATGAACACATTACTGCGAGGTAACCGGCGTCTGGATCTACAGCGGAACAGATGCTCTACTCTAACTGTCCATGTGTATGCCCTTACCTCGTGGTAAATGCAAGGCAGCTCAGTGCATGGTCGCTGAAGAAGAGGATGCAACTCATCTCCGTCATTCACACTCAGTCTTTCAGTTGCCTCACTGTAACTTGCTCAGCTAGCAATGCCATCGGATTTGTTTTACAAGCCCAGCCACTATCACAGACTGCCCAATAATAAACCCTAGCAGGACATTTTCTGCTCCTCCCTGTTTAGGCTGCACCAGGATGAGTGCATCATGAAGAAATGGATGCTGGCAATAGTTAGCTAGGAGGTTAGCTAGGAGTATCTGTGCCTTCCTGGAGAGGCTGTATTTAAACATTGTGCTGATAAAATGCCTAAATGGAAAAAAATGAAGTGATGATATTGCAGAGACTGCAAAACTAAACAACAGCCTTGTCAGAAAAGCAGTGTGAGATCTTCAGGAGCTGCCACTTAGTTCACCCCACTAACAAAGGGTTTTTCTCCAAGAGAGTCTGAGATTTCAGGATTCTGGAGTTTGGTCGCAAATGGTGGGAACCAAGAGAGCTGTAAACGTGTTAAATATCAACTTCTTAATGATACTGTCATTCAGCTTCTACTTTCAGTTCTGAGACTACAAAGAGAAATGATCTCACCTCACTAGGGTGTAACTACAACATGCTGGTACAGCTCAGGCCCCCCTGTTTTTTCCAGCTTTCTCTGGTTAGAGGCTCCCCTGAGATTACTGTATCTGCAGCCCTAATGGAGCATCCTGGAGACGTCTCTGTGATCACTGTAGCACTGCCTGCCAACAAGAACTTTTGTCTCTAACCTCTTGGCCCAGATTCCAGATGAGAAATTCATTCTAATATCTCAGGAAATGACATCTTCTGATATTGTTGAAAGGTGTTTCTTCACTGCACACGGATATTGTTCATTGCTCTTACATAGACCAGGCCACTCCAGTGAGCACTTCTAAATCCACTGCTATAAATCCACCCCAGATTTTCATCTTGCAGATATTAATGGCTTTATGTATAGAAAAAAAAAAATAACAAAAGCAGCTTTCAAAAAAACCCTTTTTGTTTCTGCTTCAAAGTCTTAAGAGTTTAACCAGTAAATAACCTGTGACACACCTGATTAAAAAGCAAGACTGCTGAAACCAGTGTATAAGAAAAGTGATCCAAGAGTTCTGCCCTTCTCTCCTGGAAAGAGGAAAGCAAGTTTTCCTTTGTGTTCTAGCTTCCTATGCTAAAGTATATGGGATACATAGCGCTGAGATTGGGAACCTCCTTACCTGTGCAAACTCCACATGGCATTTTGGGGAATATCTACCTCTTATTGGAGTACCCCTTCAGGATGCCTAATGGGAATTGTTCTGTTTACCACCAAGCCAGCTTTCTTTTTGCACCTTTGTGCAATGGAAAGAGATTCCCTTTCTGCCTGTGAGCTGAAGACCATGGCTCTGCTTCCATCATGCACACAATAGTGGGAGCACGATTCCTTGTGATGAATCACAAAATGGTGGAGACAGAGGTGGTCCTCCAACTCTGCCTCCTTTCCTCCCCTGCCCTGCTGCTGGGCCAACCCTGCTGCACAGTACAATGGACCTGTGAAATAAACCCATGAGAAAAGACAGACCAAAGCTTTAAACCAATTCATTTCCCAGATCTGTTTTATTGCTCCACCATAGCTAGAGCAATCCTGGCAGGGAGCGGGGAGGAACGCCGCAGGCAGCGGCAGGGGGCTCTTCCGCCAGCTCCCCCATTGAAGACGTCACCGCGGGGAGGGGCGGGAGCCTCTTCAGCCAGCTCCGCAATTGAAGTATTCATAATGTGGAGTCGTATCTTGTGTTTCCCTGAATGCTGACTATGGTCTCCCAAAGCACACTGATGTTTAACTCGATTTAGAAAGGTAATAAAGAATGAAGCCAGCAGCCTGCGAATGGATAGACTGTGCGGTAGATAACAGGCACAGCTAATTCTGGTTTTAAATAACAATAGGGGCAGCAGACCCACTGGCAACAGCCACTGCATTTCTTCACATTATGCATTCTCTGACTTTTCTTTTGCTACTGGAGGGCCCAACTCTGCAAACTATTTTTAGTAGTGTTACTTTGTCAGTGCCTAGCCATGAATCGGGGTCCCACTGTGCTATTCAAACACTTAACTAAAGGCTGGTTTCTACCCAAAGACTTTGAAATCCGACTTACAAAAATCCCATGGGTTTAAATGGCAGGAAGAACTACATTAGCAGTACTTTCTTTTATGGTCTTTTATTACCTATTTTACTAAATATTATTTACTTCATTTGCAGCAATTGGAGTAGAATGATGAAAAAAATGTTTCCAAGCAAAAGACTGGAACAACTCTGCAGTACTGCTGGTGAAATAACAAACCATTTCAATGAGAGAACCTATAAGTATTGAAGAGCCCAAAATGGCTTCTGCAGAGCCACAGCAGTATTGTATGCAAATATGTAATTTTGTTGGTTTTATGTAACCTGGCTATTTTGTAATCACAGAAGTAGGGATTAGACAAATGGGGCATATGCCATTTGTAAAGAAAGTACATGGGAAAAATACGCACTGCAGTTATAGTCCCGATATTTAAATTTAGATACTCAGTAAACACATTGTCAGCTAACAGCAAATTACTCAGATTCATTAATGACACTGATTTGGAGTTAACGCAGAAGATACAGAAATGAAAGTCTATATATGTACATGCTCTTTTAAAACAAATTTTAATGAATGGTGATTATCTTGCTTTTATCGAGGGCTGTTCATTCAAGCGTGCTTTACAAACCAACTGCACAATTGCATACTCATTTGCCCATGAACAAAGGAGTTCACCGGGTCTATCGCTAGACAGCCGTCATCTCTGGTGTGACAACATGAAGTGCTCGTAAGCATGCACGACACTTTAAAAACATTTTTTGCACAATAAATGCAAAACATAGACAGGTTTTCTGTCTAGGATCCAGATAGGCTGTATGTCTATAATAACTCTAGCTAAAATGCCATGTGAAACATATATATATCACAAAGTCTATCAGTCATGACTACATATATAAAATAATCACAAGTGATTATGACTAAATACCTACATTCTGCAGATCCAGCAACTCATCCATACCACCATGCTGAGATATCATTTGCAATGACCTTTAAAGAAAATGACCCCTATTCCCAGAGAGCAGACTGCCTGCAGGACAAGTGTCCAGGATACAAGCTCATGATTGAGCGGCTAATATCTCTGCACAACTCCAGTTCACCTGATCTAATGTGAAAAACAGTTTTGAGACCCTGTTTTCTTCCTCTTGTTTTGAGATTCTGCTTCCGAAACCTTTGAAGCAGCCTCTACGAAGCTTGATAACTTTCTCCATTAAAGCCAATGCAAAGACACAGCCTTCTGTGCTTCTGACAGCCAAAGCTTAAGTAGGTCTCTCCAAACGGTCTTTAAAATCTGTGGTAAGCATCTGGATCCATCCTGAAACCACACCGAGTCATCTACCAAAGACGAGGACAAAAGTATCTGATATCCATTCCCCATCACACAACATTAGCTACTAACATTATATGTAACACACTAAACCCAAAGTCTAACTACCACGGTTGGTATTTTTGGTCTGCTGTACCAGCAAAGGTCTTGCAAATGAAAGAGTGGCCCAGATTCATCCAACTATTTTTAGACACCTACTGCTAATACCTACGGTTCTGCCTGCAGACTGCCTACACAGTCAGTGCAGAGCTGGTCCCTGCCTGCTGTCCCCAGCCCCAAACCTGATCACTCTCAAGAGAGCCTTACTGCTGGCTACAGTGGGGACATGAAGAAACCTGGGGGGTACTCAGGACCCCAAAATTGATCTAGTAATGCAGAAAAGCAAGGTTGGAATTGAAAGAATAGCTCAGTTGGAATGATCATCTAGTGCAACTGTCCAACTGCTTAACTCAGTTAACAAGTGAGAAAATTAACTGTGAGCTGTGCTGCATCTACAGAGCTAAGGGGGAAAAAAAGGCAACTAAACTATTTTAGTTAACCAAGGCTGAATGCATGGATCTGAATACACACAGGGAACATATTTTTTGAGTAAGGCGGTGCCATTTTTACATACTGATGAGTAATAACACACTCTAAAAATGTTTTATAGGGTTTGATTGTGAGAGACAGAATTAGTTTGGTAACTTTGCCTTTGGAAGACCATGGCAACCATTAGAAAGGTGAAAAACAGTCTCCCTGGATCATTTCTATAGAGGTTTCTGATAGTAGCTTGGCTGGTGCTCACTCCTCTGCATGGCAGCAGAATTACTGATTTTGTTGGGAACAGCCAAGACTCCTTTCTTAATACCAGGTTATGATAAATCACTGTTAGTTCCAGTGCTGGCTATAAATTGTGTTAAAATCTTTATTTGATATTTTAAGGACCAGACAAAGGATCTGGGGGACTGAAATGGAACTTGTGCCCTGTTGACCAGTTCCCCTGTTAATTCCATACAAGTGCTTTGACTCTTGGACCTCTCCTTTCCCTAAATAAAAATCTGTGAAGGTCTGATACCAGCTATCTGCCAGCTGTAAAATGTCCTTCTGTGACTGCACAGCAAATCACCTCAGCCTCTTCTGCCTGGCACTAATGGAGCTTTCATCACCCAGAAGCACATCCATCCTAATGGATGGTAGCTTCCAATCCTTTTAGTCTCTGGGACTTTATGGTCTTACCTCCCCAGCCCATAGAATTTTCTTAGTGTAAGAAGAGGCCAAAACTTATGCACAGAAATTTATAGGTACACTATGATTGAGGAATTAATGACTTTTCCAGCACCGAAAAGCATCACCTGTAACCCTGCTGCATCAGGGGTTAGCCAGTGGCTGGTTACTAGTGTCATCAGACACCCTTTCCCTATGTTTTGGCCTTTTACTGTCGAATGTGAAATCAAACTATACAAACAGGCAGTCTCTCACTCCAGCAGGAACATTAAATTCAATTTCAAGGTAGGATATCTAGATGGGGAAAGATCCCATTTGTACCTTTAAATTTAAAGGCTTGGTTTTGAGGTTTATTCCCCAAAACAAATCTGTCCCATGGGGATAAATCAGGAAAACACCCCTATCAATCTATCTATCTATCTATCTATCTGGATATCAGATACTTGTCTTATCTCTCTGTGTTGGCACTGATTACTGCATACACCCACATCGTCAGCAGCTCCAAACAAAAACATTCTTCACTATTCCAGTTCATCGTTTGTGTGTCATGATGCACGCCAGACTTACCCCTACAAGTCTGTATCTATGAATGTCTGTTTTGTCTCTCCTTATTCCAAGTAATACTTCTGGGAAATCAGCTCTTTGATTTCAAGGTAAAACCAAAATGGTGATACTTCACCAGGGATGATTTATTTGACAACATACTTTCAACTCCATAACTAGTCCATGCAAGCCAAATGCTTTAAAAAAAAATTACTTTGGTTATTACTATTGCACGTGAAACCTACTGCCAATTTTTGTGGGGTTTCTGCCATGTTTTTTTCTCTCTTTAAATAAGCCTGGCTCAAAACAAAACAAAAACTCACCATAGACACCCACAGAATGGTAGGGAAAAATGACTTCACTTCTGTTTTGCAGATATGCTCAACTGTGGCAGTCTCCTTTAGCTTCAGGAGAAAGGAAGTGAGACAAATAATTCTGGGTAACTATAAAGGAGAACAAGCATAGATGTGTGCATATATATATGTATATAAAAAGGCTGATGATAAGAGAGTTCAATAATGTAAGTTATACCCTAAACACAAGCCAGCAGACAAATTAAGTGGATGTATGCTCTGTGTATACGTTAATGTTGGTATTAGGCCTCTAAAAAAATAACTTCCCATTATGCACTCCTTAAGCAACTATAAATTTGGTTGGCACCTGCATGCCAATGGAAGGACTGAAGCAGCCAGTGATATGAATTGTTGCTAAACCCTATTTAAAACAATTAGATCTTTATGCTAGCTGAAATTCTTTAGTGTCCATAATCAGCTTTCAGCTCTAAAATCCAAGTCACCAGGATACATACATAACTTACATTACACTGTAAGACTGTGGCTGTAGAAGAATATTAAGAAGGAACCCTTGCCAAAATAATACTAAACAATTCCATTCTAGTTAAGATTAAAATTATGGCTAGGAGGAGAGTAGAGGCTTGCTAATTCACTGTAATGATTGGGAGATCCATGGCAAATTACTGAATTTTGCAACTGAGAAACACATTAAAAAAGCAAGTGTAATTTATCACAAAATGCACTTTGCTCATTTATTTTGACAACTGTTGTTTAAATTATTTATGCCCTTTCATCATATACTAGTAAATGTACTGTAGTCTGTTTTGTAAAAATAGTCATCAGTGAGATTAGAGTAACATAACATCCACTATTACCCTTTGCTTGGAGGTGAGCAGAAATCAGCATTTTGTGCCTTGCCAATGCAAAACAGGGTTTCAGAAAAGGGCTGTGTTGGTGTTTCTTGGGTTTTGTTTTTTTATTTAAGCAATGCTGAACCCACAGTAGCTCCCAACTGTTTCAAACATCTGTATTGAAACCCGAGTGATAGGAGCTGAGTGTTGTTACCTTGAAAATTGGCCACTTAACAAATGTCTTATTCAAAGGCTTAAAAATGTGATATTAGGATTCTCCCATGGCAATCTCCATCAGCGCCCATGAACAGGATCTGAACCTGAACTCAAAGTCAGAGGACCTTTGCTTGAACAGGCTGATGGACATTATTGAGTACCTACTGCTTCAAATTGATGCAGCTTCTTGAAAGGAAGAGAAATTTTGCCTTCTCTCTGTTCCTATTTGAGGTCTATCTGGAAGAACAAAGCAGAAAGCCACACCTTCCTCTCCTGAGCTGCAGTTTGACTTTACAAACTTGGATAGCGGGCATGAAATCGAGGTGAATAAGTGTAAATGAGAAAGGAGAAATGTTAAAGCAGATTTGGCTCTAGTCATTCCTGGAATCAAGTTATGTCAAGACTATGAAACGCTCAGGGTGTTGGCTGGAGTTGCATCACAATCAACCTACGCTGATGAACACCATGTACTCAGGAAACAAGGCAGTTGGGCATCCCATGAGGATTAGCGCAGCGGGCTTGCCAGTACATGTGCTTCCATCCGTTCTACCAAGTATTGCAGCTCTGAAGAAGGAAGAAAATACCCCCAAGAACCCAGCTCCCCACCTCCCCAGTAAAAGATTAGCTATTGTGAAAGATGCTGGACTGACAGCCTGAATTAGGGATGTCAGGGGTTTTGGCATCGGTCGCTAAGCAAGGTACTTTACAAGAGATCTTTGGAAGGAAGCTGGAGGACTTCTGGGGTCCTCCTTCCTCCGTTATATACAGAAATCAGATCAACCACAGTCCGACCTTACAACTGCATTCACCCCACCTAATTTATACCTTGATTAATGATGGTTATTAATTGCCCTTAATTACATTAGATCCCTGAATTAATGATGGTGCTTCTCAATTAGAAGTGTGGTTATCCTTGGTATTCGGTGCCTCTGCAGATGTTATGAATCCAGGCCCTACAGTATTAACTTCTCACTTAAGTACTGCAGGTACTTTCTGCATATTCAAGGCTGGAAAATGGCCTTGAAAATGCTTATTGTGAAATCAAAGTTATTTTCTCCTGAACCTAATAATTAGCAAGTGAGCTTTAATATGTGTTTGAGTCTTCAAAATCACCCCCCAGCGCACTGCAGGGGGAGAAGCCAGCCTCTCCACAGGACACAGGGAAATTCTGGGCTCCAGGAAAGCTTTATGCTTAAGTCAGAGGGTGGGTTTGTTGGTTGTTTTTTTTTTAAAGTAGAGTCATTAAACTGTAATTTAGAGAAAAAGGGGGAGAGGAATAGTGGGAAAAAAGATTTACTGATAATGTCACCAGTCATGTGCATTCCCCTCCTACCTGCTGACTCACCTTTAGCTGTTTAAACGTGCTTCCTTCAAATTTTTCCTTGTTGTTTTTGGGTTTGGGTTTTTTTTTTGTATTTTTTTTCTAATGGTATAAACTTGTCTCTGCTTAACACGGTAAGATGCAAAGTCACACAGGCCTTCATCCTGCTCACTTTTTACTCCCATTTTCTTTTGCCTCCCTGGATCTTTCCTCCCTGGAAACTTAACGAAAGTTTCCTCTCGGATGTAGCCTGTCTGCAGGGCACCCGCAGGCAGATGAAGCAAGTCTGTTCCATGCAGTGCAAGTGTTACAGCTCATCCTGCACGATGTTTTTGTCTGGAAAGACACTTTCAGATACACAGGTTTCCAAGCAGGAGAGTTAAATTTAACAGCACGGCATCTCCACCGCCGGAGGGTGGCTGCAGGAGAGCCCATGGTATATAAGCCAGTCGCATTTCCAGTCAAACTGAGAGCAGCCTCATGAATGTTCTGCTCAGCCGTAGCTCACATTTCTGTGCCATTTACAGCAAAAACCACAGTTAATCCTTCCCCTGCCTCTTCCTTTGCTCTCTTCATATGTGCAAATAAAGGAAATTCAGTGACTGCCTTTTAGGTAACTTGCTCCTCCTTTGAATGGGATGAGACAGCTGTGGATGTCTCAGAGTTCTTTGCTTCCCCAAGTGGGACTCCTACAAGGACCTGCACAAGCCTGAGTCTTCTCAAGGCAGGGCTGTTACTAGAGGGAGCATTTGGACCACGCTTTTAGATTAGTCTTGGGCTGTGAATTGATATTTTCCTCCAGATTTAGCCGGAAACTCTGAAACATGAGCAGTTTTGTAGCCCTCTCAGAAATACCCACCCTCTGGAGGTGTGGGTCCTGTGTGATGCCTAGAAGCTTGCTGACCACAGTTGGTCTTGTCTTAGGCACTTCTCACCAGCTCCTTGCAACAACCCCTGGCTCCTGGAGGCTGCAGCCACTTTCCAAATCCCTGCTTTAAACATTACATCTACCACATTGACACTTCTGGAGCTTGTGTGTAGAGGGGATATTACTCTTCTAACTCATGGCTGGATCTCTTTAAGATCAGGGTAAGATCACAGCACAGTATCTCTAAAACAGCCCAGGAGTAAAAACAAAGATGCCGCCAACTACCATTAGCTAAACCAGGATTGCAGTGGTAGTTTTGTGCCCATAACACAGCAAATTATTAAACACTCTTCAACTATAAATAATAATAAACTCACAGAAGCAAATCGTCTTAATGTCTGCAAAACTCAATTTTAAATTTTAGGTGCAGTTCTCTAGTTAAATTACAAAGCACTAAACCTAAAATTAACTTGCTCTGGGCAATCTTAAAATAGTAGATTGCTGGATCTAAGCTTATGGGTGTTCTCAGTTAAATGCTTCTGAAGAAATATAAAAGTGGTTTATTACATCTATAATTACAGCAAAACTTTGCCCTGTACTTTTCTTTCCTGGCTGGAGGAGACGACTTTGGAAGTATCATGTAAAACGGAGCACTGAATATCAAAATGACAGGAATCCTGATTGTGTCTGAGCTACAAAAGCTCTTGAGATAAACCTGATATGGCCTTATGCAGGATCCTGCAGGTTTGTTTCTTTTTCTGCAAGACCATTTATAGGTGTGTACAAACACACATCCATATGTGCATGTATATATGTGCTTATGTGAACACACACAATTACGTATATAGAGGTAATTAACCCTGCAGAAAAGGAACTTCCAGGGCACATTTAAAAATAGATGCTCTTGCACACACACACGCTCTTTTCGAAGTATTCTCCCTTTCCCATATTTCTACCCTCATTTTGTCCATTAATAGTTTCATTTTCGTATAAAAATTGAGACCCTGATCCTGATGATAAAACACATTGCTGGAGAGCACAGAACGCTGGCAAGATTGTCAGTCTCGGCAGACGACGAGAGTCAGACTCCCCTCCAAAAAGCCATGAGACTGCATGAAAAATCAATAGGAGGGATTGATCTGCTTTCTGATTTTTCAGTTGTTAAGAGTCACGTTTCCAAGCTGTTCTCTCTGGACCATGAAGGGGCAGAAACTTCTTTTTCATTGCTTAATGGAAGCTGAAAACTCACGATTTCACATGCCTTAAGAAGCAGTAGCTCGTAGAGAAACACCGACTATTGTCACAGTCATGATAAACCATACGATTGGCCACAGTTTTAAGATTTTGAGGGTTGAAATGCTACCTCTTATGCTACTTACTTGGCAGCAAGTCATGCAGATAGGCTTTTAAGCAAGGCATGAGCTGTAAAAAGATCTGGAAAATCATTTTTTCATAAGAGAAAGGACAGACTTTGGCTATTCTGTAAAGAACTCGAATGCAGCGTGGATATTGTGTAAACTTCTGCAGCGACTGCAGCAATCACAGTTTATTTTTAAATTCACCTGCTTTAACCCAGTACATGTAGAAATATTTTCAGTTAGAAGATTTCTCCTGAAGGAAGTAATGCAGCTGATATCCTGTGCTCTTCCATGGAATCAGATGTAGTTCCTTGTTCTTGATTGCATTTGCTACTGTATTGCAACATTTTATGATTAAGTCAGTAAACTTAACAATATTTAAACTGCTGTTCTGATTAGAGAGCTTAAAATATGTGGAGAGTAGTGGGGTTACTTTCAAAAGCTCTTGGCTTAATTTTTCTTCTCGTGTATTAAATGAAAACAAGTGATTCAGAGAAATATCACAGCAATTCTGGGTATTGAGACCTACAAAAATTCAAACCCTCCTATAATTCTATTTGTCCTCTAGTGCTTTTTCTACTGCTTTTCTTGAACTTTTTCAAATTTCCTCTCAGAAACAGTCAATTTGTACAAAAGATTTGCAACATGAGAACAGAAAAAGCCATTCCCACAATTATGCAATGCAAAATTTACTGAAAATGTCAATACGTTTCAAAGATCAGCAGATACTTCTGCAAACAGAAGTGACTTCTGTGGCCAATACTGATGACTGTCCAGCTCTGGAGAAGTACTACTCTGTTTCTCTTTTGGAGTATTTTACTATAGAAAGCAAATCTTGAAATATTAAAAAGGAAGTAAAACAATAAGAAGCAACACATGTAAAGACTCCCTTTTCAAATTGTCACCTAGAGAATGAGTCATATGTTCATTTACAGCTAAGCCTGGATTAAATTGCTAGCAGTGAATCTGAAAGCAGAAAAATAAAAACAGAACTACCATCCAAAGATAAATTTCCAATGCCTGAGAACAACCAAAAGGGTTTCACTATATATATCCCAGTTCTGGTAAGCAAACTGAATGAAGGAAACGATGTAATTTTAGAAAACATGAAAAACCTGATTATTAAAAACTCTTTGCTAAAACCTGTTTTATGATGATGCAAAGGCCCTCTGCTCTCTGCTATGCATCAACTGCTTTTCATTACTGTATGTGCAAAAAAAATGCATTCAATCACTTGTTCTACAAACTGCCATTTTGGGGAAGGTAGAAGACCAACAAGCATTCAATACAGAAGTTCAGACTCATGCAGTTCTCCATAGCCTGTGCCAGGGATGGCCAAAAAAGTTACAGCGATGTCTGAATCATACTGATCTCAACCCAAGATAAATCTAAATTATCCCCTGCTTTGCAGCGAGTAGAAATGAAGTTAAAATGTATGCTAAAACCCCATACATTTTCAAAACTTAAAGAAAACACAAAGTTGTTCTTGCCTAGGGATTGTATAACTGTGTAACTCAATCAAAAACTTGTGGGCTAAGAAGAGCTTGATTTAAATATGAGGTTGCATCTTTGCATAAGAATATATGCATATTTTCCCTTTCCTCATTATCCTTTGACAAAATGACACCGGGCAGCATTTTACAGGCATTGCAGGTGAGATCACAACCCATTTGCTGAACCCACTGGCACAAATTGCTCCTAGGATTTCTTGTTTTCACCAGATGGTGTTAGGGTGGGATCGGCGGTGAGCACCAAACCTGCCTATTTCTGTGCTGATTCCGTCTGAAAGATGTGCTGACAGCAACCTGTGAAGAGCAGAGCTGTGAAGTTGTGCCTCCTGTGCATGAACTTGGTTTTTCACAGCGTCAGTCAACTGTCTGGGAAAGATAGCCATCCCCGTATGCTCCCTGTCTCCTTCCCTGAGCCCCTTCCAAACAGTTGAAAACAAGTCCCGACTCCAGCCAGCATTTTTTGGAATATACATTATCATGCCAAGAAATCTGGATTCTTTGGGCTTTGTGTTACACTTCAAAAGTACATACAGAAACTCTGGTCCTAGGACATATGCTTTTATATTTACAGTAGTCTTGATAGGTAAAGGTTTATCATGGAATTTATTTAAAGGAGCCCCAACAGGAAACACACCTGGCTTGTCAACACTGCGATGGACTCGGTGTGTAATTCTGGGGGTTTGTAAACACAAGATGACACAAGAAAGAAATCTGATTTTAACTGAATTATTTGCGACAGGCAAAAGTAAACACTGATGCAACATGTTCCTCCACCATCCTTGGCTAACTTCGAACTAAGGTGAAGGCATACTGGGACTGTGAGTGATTCCAAGCCATTTCATCATGAGAGCTTCCTTAAGTTATAGGCAATCCTTCCCCACGCTTTCAGATGACAAACTACTGAGTGCATTTGCACAGTCTGCAGAGGGACCTCTCTTAGCCCTGTGTTTAACAAACACTCTGCCAAGCAGTTTTCTTGGAGAGCAGATATTCTCAGGAAAACAAAACATTTGACCCTACTATTACCTAACATCAATATTTAAATCTTTAATAGCATACAATGTCTATGTATCTTGATAGCTTTAACAATAATGACCTTAAATCTTGAGCAGATGCTTATTCATAACCCTTTTGACTCCATTTCTCATTTTTGTTAAGGTTTCTCCTCTACATTGCAATTACGTTCGTCTGTTTTTAAACTTAACTTAAGCTGAAAATACACAAAGTAAAACTTGCCTGCACTTGCTCAATACTATTTTGCAGCTAAGGTTAAGAACAATGAGAGGTCTTTCACTGCAGGTACACCACCTCTGCTCGGACTGAACATGTCAGACTGCCTCTGAATGCCAGGAAAGCTGGATCATTGAGACTGCAGTTGTTGGAAAAGCTGCATTACATTCGGCTTTATCTGGGTGTGAATGTGTATCAGCCAAAAAGGTTTCTTTAAGCTTTTTGACAGGAAAAGCTTGCAGAAAAAGGAAGCAAAAATTAGGTACCCAAGCACATTATATTTGCATCTAGAAATGACCCAACATGAACAAGGGTGGATCACTCCCACATTCCACCTCATGGAATGGCACCCACAAACTCCCAGCACTTCCAGGCTTGGCTTAAGCTTCTTAATCATAACAAACTCACTCCTGACTGTGGGAGCCAAATGCTAGCAGTTCAGCAAACTAGTTCCTGGTCTGCCAGTCTTGAGAACAACGAGGTTTAACCATACTACGGGAAACAAGTGGTTCCTTTAATTTTACTTCACATTCAATATGCTTTGTCCATTTCTTTTTAGGGAACAAACGTGAGCTCCTGTGAGTCTCACAACCTGCTTTTTCAATGTCATTGTTCTCATGAACTTCAGCAAAGGGAAGCACAAAGTCCTGCCTCCAGGCACCAGTCCACACCTTGGCCAAAGGTCTGCAAAGCAACTTTGCAGAAAAGGCGCTGGGGTGCTGGTGGACACCCAGCTGAACAAGAGCCAGCAATGTGCCCCTGCGGCCATGAAGGCCAGCAGCCTCCTGGGCTGCATTAGGCAGAGTATTGCCAGCAGGTCAAGGGAGGTGACCCTTCCCTCTGCTCAGCACCAGTGAGACACATCAGGGGTGCAGCATCCAGCGCTGGGCTCCCCAGACCAGAAGTCACGGGCTTCCTGGAAAGAGTTCAGCAAAGGGCCAAGAGGATGATTAAGGGGCTGGAGCTTCTGTCATGTGAGGAGAGACTGAGCTGGGGCTGTTCAGCTCTGCAGAAGAGAAGGTTGACGGGGATCTTGTGCATGTGTGTGAACACCTGATGGGGGGAAGTAGAGAAGATGGAGCCAGACTCATACACAATGCCCAGTGACAGGTCAGGAGGCAGTGGGCATGAATTTGACATACAGGAATTCCACTTAAACACAAGAAGAGACTTTTGACTGTGATGGTGGTCAAACACTGGAACAGGTTGCCTGATGCGGTTATGGAGTCAGTATGCTTGGAGATATTCAAAACCTGACTGGGCATGGCCCTGAGCACCCTGCTTTAGAGAACCCTGCTTTGAGCAGGGGGCTTGGACTAGTCAGTCTTCAAGAGGTCTCTTCCCACCTCGGCTATTCTCTTCTGTGATTGCTTCTTCCAGCAATGGCAATTTATTTAAGATTTGTAGCTGTACTTTACTTGAAAGCATCTAACTTTCTAAGTAAAACAGTGTAATACTTCAGGAATAAAGCAGAAATGCATTTAATGCTAACTCAACTCATAATTGTTGTACCATATTGTGTGCTTAAGGTTGGACAGTCTCCTCAAATCCTTATTCTTTACCTATCATCCTTCAACTTCATCCCTTAGAGTGCACTGGCATCCAGTTCAGCATCTTGTCCTCAATCTACAGATTTCAAACTGGCTAGCAGTTTCCTCAGGAAAACCTCAGAAACAGAACTTAGAGACCCTGTGAGACCCAGAGGAGGCTTAGGATGAGATGGGATGGTCTGAGACAAAAGATGGCCAAGAGTCAGCATGTGAACATTGCATACAATGACCAGAGCTACAGCCTAGCCCCAGCCCTTGCAAAAGCTATGCTTACAGGTTTGTCTTAGCCATTATCCCACAGAGATACTAACAAATATTACAGTTAAATGCTTTGTTTTTCATGCGTGTATGTAGCTCCTCACTCTTCTGCAGCATTATTCCTGTGTGCTCCAGGACCACCAAGTTTTGAAGCAGCCTGCAACTGTGAAAATCAATGAAATCCTCACCTTCACCAGTGCATTTAAACATCCTTTCATCTACAGTAAAAGTATGCTTTGGCTTAAATTCTGAGTGAACGTGCAATAAATGAATTATGTTTTTTAGCCCTGCCCTATTAGTATTCAGGAAAAAGCATTTTTCATTTAGAAATGCTTTTTCTAATTCACTTGGTTTAATCAGCGAGCAAGCCATTTTGTATTTTTAATGTAAGCTCTCAAAAATTCAGATCTTTATAACAGCACTGAGAGCAATTTTATAATTAAGTGGACCCCAAACTTAACCCATATTTAGAAATTTGTCTCTATGTGAAATCATACTTAAATAGCAAATGGATTAATTC